>NC_067169.1:89290873-89420873 GCF_903995435.1 Acomys russatus | reverse complement strand
CCATCAGCTCCTTTTCTTCACTCAGCTGTCATTTCTCACTCAGCCTAAGGGATCTCCTCACCTGCAGAGAGCATGGCATAGGCAGGCACCATCTTCACTACAGTAACTGTTTTCTTCCTGGTCTTGGTGGTTGCCTATTGATATCATGGCTGCCCTAGAGGAGGGAAACTGGACCCTATGGAGTAAAAATGCTAGGTGGGCTGGTGAGTGTTGATGTACAGTTAGAGACAGTAATGTGATAGGCTGAAGTTCCAACTAGGCCGCATGGCATTGGTGACCTGGGAAGCCAAGTTGCACAGTAATAGAAGGTCCCACAGGTTTGAGAAAGGCCTCAGGGAAGAATGAGGTGGAGGTGCATTGGCCCTGGTGAGAGATCAAGAGAGATGTTTTGCAGAAAGAGTGGGCTACTATATCTCGAAGGGAGGATGCACCCAGGATCCAGATAGAACATGACCTAGTACCAAGTTAGAGTGTAGACAACATTCAGATCCCCACGGTTCGCTTTCTTTCCATAGTTTTGGAAATTTTCACTCCATCCTGCACCTTTTCTACTACACAACATCTTTATTTGTTCCAGTTAATCCAGAGGTTAAAAATGATGGGTGCTCTGTGGAACAGTGAAATTCAAGGTCTAGGCCTACTCCTGGGCCTGATCATGGGCTTGAGCCTGACGTTTAGCCTGGAAGTTCCTCTAGCCTTCCCCTTGGGACTGTTCTTGTACATCTGTCTTGGCCTAGGCCTGCAGGAAAAGGCTTCTGCAGTCACAAGACACAAGGAGGCAAACACAGACAAGGAAGCAAAAAGAAGCAGATGCAGCTTCTACTGCCTAGTTTTCTGTGAAGTCAGCAACAAAGGAGGAAGAAAGGGAAGAACAGGCAGAGGAGGGTACGTGTATACTGATCACAGATGTAAGGGGTGAGGGACCACAGGGCCAACTGGATGCTGGCAAGGCACTAAGTGGTGACAATGGAGGGAGGCAGGAAGAGGTTCATGGGAGGGTGTCAGGGAGGCATCCTGGCTGTAGACTCTGCATAAACAGCAGCCTTTGTGCCTACCCCATCTTTTGGCCATGTTCAGCTCTGGCCTAGGCCTGGGGACGTGGTAGATGTTCTTTTCTCTAAATCTGAAGCTACGGAGAAAAAGCCATGATCTATAATGACTTTTAAATTTCCAAGGGAGCTGAAATTCCAAGTGCCACCTGTGAGCCCCCAGTTTACTGTTCATGGAAAATAGGTGTGTGTGAGGGTGGGGCAGGTACATGGGAGAAAATGCAAAGAAAGCAAGCCTCAAGGGAAAAACAAAACAGCAGATGTGTTTCTCATTCTGAGATCTTGTCTTTTTGTTTTGATTCAAGACAGGGTGTCTCTGTATAATCTTGGGTATCCTGGACTCACTCTGTGAACCAGTCTGGCCTTGAACTCCCACCCACTTTTTTTCCCCAAGTGACATGTGCCACTGCCCCTGTTGTGCAGGAGACACTTAAAAAATTACACCAGAGGTAAGTGCAGAGATTCCTCAATACACTCACCCAAAGCGGCAAAGCAGGCTGCAGAGGCCATGAGGTCTCTGCAGTCCCTGACTAGTACTACAGAAGCCAGGAGTGTGAAGCATGCTGGCTGGTCTCTTCAACAGAAGGCAGGTGTATATCTCTTTTCCACTCAGAAACCTGAGTCTGCTTGTGGTTAATAGCCTGGTGATCTGTGCCATCTGCAGGGCCAGGCCACACCCAAATCTCCCAGGCTATTATGTTTACCTCACACCCTCCCCCACCCAGACCTTCATCCTTACTTTTGTTTCTCAGTAAATATAACCCTTCCTGAGGACAGAGGTCAAAACGTACTTTATCTCCTGGTGCCCTCCATACTGTCTGTATGACTGAAACTGCACTAGACCCTAAGCTCCTACTCTAGGCAACCCATCCTCCTGGTACAGGTCACATGTACACTGTAAAGCAGTTTCTGTGCCGTTAGGACCAAATCTTCCTTCTACACGTGAAATTGAGATGACAGTTACCCAGAAACCTTCCCCCAAAATTGTACTGTACTTAGCCAAGTCTAAAATAAACTGCTCAGGGCAGACTCTACAAGTCTGAACCAACACCTGCTGATTAAGGCATGCTGGGAGAGGATCCCCTTCTTGCCTCACAAGGATTATTACTGTGCCTGCCATGGCTTTTGCAGGGATACCCATGATGGTCCATACCTCTCTGTGTGGGAACTGCAGTCTCCTGGGGGGCCCTTCTATTTGCACCTGGACTCATCTCACAGGCCTAGGTTTGACTCTACCACACACAAGCCTAATCTCATCCCCCAAACTCTGACACAGTTTCCCCATCATAGAACTTCGCCAAAGTATTCTATGGCTACCAGGCACCCACTGGGACAGTCCTATCTCAACATCTTCCACTCATAAACATCTTTTTCTTTAGAGGAAGGTAACACCTAGCCTCATCCTGCCCCCAGAAGTGTAATGCTTTCTCATAGGCTGGAATAGCACCTATGCAGGAGAAAGGCCCAGCTAGTGGGCCCAGCTGGTGCACTTATACCACTCTGTGGGGGGTGCCAGGCACATATGGTAGGTTGAAACAGGGATCCACTTAGATGAGGTGACCATGCTTCACCACATCCCCCTGAGAGCCATCTTCCCCTCAGAGGGTTATCCCAGCTGGCTAGGCCCAGCGTCCGTGAATGGACCTTCTGGGAGGTACTGCAGGGCTGTGTCCCATCAGTACACCCTAGGTGTCAGGGACTCCAAGGAATGTCAGGTGTCCTCCCTTGGGCTTCTAGCTCTGGAACAGGTGGCTGCGGTGGGCAGGGGAAATGGTGCTGCTGGGGCACAGAGGCCCATGGATGGTAGAAGGTGAGGAGAGAGGGGCTTGTTGTCAGGACATAACCCACAAGGGGCAGGGGCAGTTAAAGCCATAGTAGAGGCTGAATATGCAGGTGAGACTGTAGCTGACATGCATCCTCTGAGAACTGGACTGCCCCGGTGCCTGGGTATGTAGAACACAATGACCTTAGATTTGGCCTTCTCTTGGGAAAGCCATGAATGGACTGGAATTCTTAATTCTTGCCCTACATGGAGTCAGAATGAGGAAGGAGGGAGGTGTCAATAACTCCTATAACTTTTAAAAGTGAGAAGGATTGAGTTGTACCGTGTTTCTGGCTTTTACAGCAGGAAGGTTCACAGCACAGAGGGAATATTTGGTTCCATTTTAAAATCTTCTTCACTTTCTCTTTGGCGTGTGTATTTGTACATTTCTGTGTGTACCTGAACGTGAAAACAAGAAGCTGACGTCAGGTGTCTTCCTCATTTGCTCTTCACCTTAGTTTGTTTAGACATGGTCTCTTGCAGAACCCGGTGCTTGCCAATTCAGCTCCACTGGCTGGTCAGCAAGTCCCAGGGGTTCTGTCTCTGCAGTCCTACTCCTGAGAATACAAGTACCTGCAGTAGGCCCTTTACCCGGGTAAGAGCCTACTGTGTGCAGAAAGGAAAGGCAATACTTAACATCAAGGACTCAGGTTCAGCATTCTCCAGTGCAACGGGAAGGAAACAGGTGCTGGGAATCCAGAGGCACTGGCTGGGGGACACAAGGGAATTTACAGGGATTCAGCAGAGAACAAGGGCACAGTGGCCTCAGCCACTTATAAGGTTGTACTTCAGGGTCCACAGAGGCGCCGATTCAGTGCCCTATCTCTGAAATACACCAAGGACTGTGGTCCAAGACGGGCAAACAGGACCTTCTGGGCAGTGTGGCCTGGCTGCTTCTCATCAGTACACCCCAGGTGTCTGTGACTCCAAGGGATGACAGGCCCCTCCTTCTCCTGCAAACACCTGAAGGCTCTGATCTCAGGAATCTGAGCAAAGCTGAGATGGTGATGTCTGCTGCAGACAGTCAGCCCACAGGGTTGGCAAGTCTTTCTCATTAAGTGTATGAAGAATCTGGGGGGTTGAGGATGGCTGAGAGTGCAAAGTGCTTTCTTTATAGTGGGAAACCTGAGTTCATTACATTAAAAGAAAGGTTTTATGGATGGTCATGTTTAATCTCAGCACTGGAGTGAAAAACACAGGAGGATCAAAAGAGGTGCCTGGCCAGCCATTCTAGCCCAATCAGTGAGCAACAGGTTCCGTCACAGATCCTGTCTCAAAAAGTAGAGGGGAATAACTGAGGACAGCAGATTTTGACCTAATTATGTACAACTTGTACACACACACAGAGAGAGAGAGAGAGAGAGAGAGAGAGAGAGAGAGAGAGAGAGAGAGAGAGAGAGAGAGAGAGACAGACAGACAGACAGACAGACAGGTAGGCAGGCAGGCAGGCAGGCAGACAGACAGAGACAGACACAGAGACAGAGAATGCATTACACTGTGGTCTTTGAAATCAAGCCATCTCGAGGGTCACATTTCCCTTCTCTGGCTCCAACGACCAGCAATAAAACACTCTTCTCCTTCAGTGTTACTGAGTGAAGAATGGGGTAGTGGCAGAAAACAGGGGAACCCGGGCCCCATCCATAACACCCTAGAGAGAAGACAGAGAGGAGGACAAGGAAGTATGGGGGAGTCTGAGCCAAGGCTTCAGGAGGAACCTGCAGTGCTGTCTGTGTACTTAGGGTCCCTCCAGAGAGTGTTAGGCCAAGTGCCTAGCTAGCCAATACACCATACAGGGCTGGTGAGGTTCCAGGGAAGCACACCCACAGGACTTCTGGGTCCTCTGGCTCAGGCCAAAAAGGGCTAGGCCTGGCCTGAAGCTAACAGGATCCATAGAGCCAATCTAGACACCTGCAATGTCAAACAAAAAAGTAAACATTTATTTTGAGGGAGGGAAAGAAAACGCTCACCCCAGCCCCAGTGAGGAGCTTTCACAGTCCCCATAGCATGCCCCACAGTCTCCTGGATGTTCCTCTTTGTGGGGTGCTGCCTGTCTCCTGTCTTGGAGAGTTGCAGGGGTGATGGCTGAAAGGAGGGTGGTCCCTTCTAAGAAGTGGGACCAAGCGCAGGAGGGGCGCTGACAGTCCAAATCCTGGCTGCTGACCTCTTACTGGCAGCCTTTAAGATGGTCTTGTCGAAGAGCTCTTTCTCGCGGTAGTGCACAGGTGGGCCGCGCAGGTACTTCTCTTCTGCATCCTTGTAGCTGAGCTCCTCCAGGGCAGCGATGGAGCAGATGATTGCTTCTGGAAGGAGAACCTCCATGGTAAAGCGCACTTTGTCTCCTCTTGTCAGGGAGAGTAAGGCCTCATCTGCTTCCTTGGCTAATTTTTGCAAATGGCTGGCCACCAGATACAACTGGTCATCATCCTCCAGGTAGGTCTCAATGCAGAAGACTTTCCTTTTAGATTTCCGGAGGTTATCTAACCACTTGGACTGTGTTCTGCCCTTCGCGATGTCCAGTAGGTGCTGGTCGGCCCCTTTCCTCTTGACAATGAAGTCTACTAGCTTCTTGTTGCTTCTGTCCCATGCAGCCCTCATGCGATCAGGCAGGAGTTTCTTGTGGGGCCCCTTCCCAGCCAGGGCTGTCTCCTCTTCCCAATCTTCTAAGTCAGCATAGCTCACCTTGGGGAAGTCAATGTGCAGGTCGCCCTCTTGGATGGCCCTCCTTAGCGGGTAGCTGGCTCGGGCGTTGTAGTAGTCCATAAAGGAGCCCAGGGAGGAGCCGCAGGCCAGGTTCTCTCTGTAGTGATTGATCACTGAAAAGCACCAGCCTATGCCCTGGCCGTACACTCTGCTGGCTCTTCTCAAGAGCGATATCTTCTCCCTACAGTCCAGATGCTTCAGCTTGTGGAGAGGGACACGAATACCGCTGCGCTCAAGTTGCATGTTGCCTTCGATCAACAGCACCCTTGCCATCTTGTCGTGTTGGCTGATGCTCTTGACCACCGCTGGCCAGAATGGAAGGTCCTGAAATTTGAACCAGACCAGCATTCCTCGTTCAATGGTATTCGGACCCTGGGCAGAAGAAGCCCCCATGTTGGCTTGGCTGTCTTCTTGAGTCGCGGCCCCTCTCCTCTGGAACCTGGTGCTGGCCGCCTTTGAGTGCACTTGAGGTTCCAGTTCCGGGACCCTGTACAGGGGCCACAGCATGTGGATCTTCCTTTTTCTGCTAGCAAGGCGGAGCGACCTCCTCAGCCTCGGGATAGGAGGCATGCAGGCTGCAGATGCCTCCTTTGCATCTGCCTTCAGGGTCCCTGGGCTGGGGTCCTCCTTGTCCTCTGGGAAGGTGGTCTTCCTCTGGCCTCCAATAGCCCGGATCTCTAAGCCTACACGCTGTGCTCTTGCTTGTGGCTTTGGGGCTATGGGGGAGGTGGAGATGCGCCTCTTCCTCCCCCTTGGTATCCCAGAGGCAGCCTGGTGCTCATTTTTAGCCCAGGCGCCCTCCGTGGAGGCTGGGGCACTCTGAAGCCTGTGCTTGGATGTGCTCAGCTTTCTCTTCCCTGAATTACCAGCAGCTTTTCCTGCAGGTGCTGGGGACCTTGGCCACACTCTGCTGCCTCTTAGCACACTCCCTTGTTTTTCAAAGTGAGGGGGCCCAGCAGCACTGTGTGCCTGGGCTTCACCCCCTTGCACATCAGGCTCATTCTTTGAGCCCATCACCACAGGACCCCAGGCAAGGCACCCCTGCTTCCCAGGACTCCTCTGGGAGAGCCCTTGGCCTTTCTGGCTGCATGCTTGGAGGCAAAGCTTCTTGGGCGGGCTGCAGCTGGAGCTGGCCTGCTCTTCGGGAACCTGTGTAGCCTCCATGCTGGTTCCTTGGCCACCTGCCTTTCCTCCTGGAGACAAGTGCCTTCCCTTGGCCAGATCATACAGTACCACCTTGAGGACTCTCCTGTATACCTTGGTCTGCCCTGGCGAGCCACTGCCCTGTGACTCCATTCCTGCCAAGGATGCCATGGTTAAGATTTCAGACTTGCTTAGGGGCTTCGCCCCAGTGCTCCTCACTCTCCTCTTCTCACCCACTGGCAGGATTTGAACCTCTGGGAAAGGTACCCCTTTTCTCTTACTATGGGCTGAGGTCCTGGTTCTCAACAAGACCCTTGCAGGTCACAGCTGACCCTGCCTCAGAGCACATACTCTGCAGAGTCCACAGTGACTGGATTCTGGGACTGTGTTGATCACCAACAAAAGGGTTGCTGATGGCTCCTTGACTGCCTGTGGGTCCTCTCTGGCCTGGCTGCCCTGCCTGAGGTGCTGGCCTCCCTGCAGAGTCTGGTGGAAAAGCTTGAACTGACTTCTTCGCTCAGGGTGATGTGGTGGGCATGGGCGTATCCTGGAGGGTGGGAGAGGGAAACAGAGCTGCATGAGGAAGGAAATCGCCTTTAGTGGACATGGGGGCATCAACTCAGTGAGGTGAGTCAAGGGAAATCGAGGGAGCTCACAGAAGTCTGTTCTCCAGGTGCAGGAGAAGATAAGGAAGGTTTCCTAGCCTGTTCACCAAGCACTCATGACCATTTTATTCCCCACCCTGAGGCTGGGGTGGTGCACTTCTTCCCAGAGAGCTGGGTGTCTTTACAAGGCTTGTGTATTTTCTTGCCCACCCAGTCAGTACCTTAGGGCTCCCTGGGATGCCCTTGAGAGGGGTGGGTAGTCGGAGAGGGGGAAGCCTCATTGGATTCCTTCCTAGGGAGATAGTCCTGCTCTGCCACTGACACCCACCCCACCCCATACTGGGAAACCTGTGGACACCTAGTGCACCTGCCTTCCATACTTTTGGGATTCCTGGTTGAGCAGCAAGGAGGTGGAGAAATCTTCGTTGTAATTTATGAAACATGGCAAGTAAGAATGGCTGCTAACAGCTCCTGGCCCCACCCCCTCCACCTCCTCCAATCTTTTGGTTCAGATCTGTGGTTTCCAACACCATCCTGGACCTCACTATGGGACCAAGTGTCCACGGGGCACACTTGGAGATAGCCCCCAAGAGAAAGCACTCCATTGTGTAGAAATGGGCAGACTAGGCAGTGTCAGATGGAGTGAGTGTCTCTGTTGGAACTGTGCACCCTCCTGCTGCAAATGTCTAGTCTGCAATAGACCCTGCACACTATATCTGCCTGTGATGGGCGGCACTGTTCCTCCAACTGATCCCTGACCAGAGAACTCTGCTGCCCACAACCTCTGTGCCCTAATTTTAATCCATAACATCTTAGACAGGTAGGAAATCACAGCAGCTACTTGAGGACGTGAATGGTCACTTGCCCATCCATCCCTAGGTCCAGTAGTAGTCAATGCCATCTGTAGCTTAGCAATCCTGTTCATGTTCCTCCCTACTGTGCCTCTCAGCATAGTTACTTCTCCTTGGGCTTTTCAGTGGACTCTCATACCTTTCTTTGGCAACCCTTTCTCCCCGGTGTGTGTGTGTGTGTGTGTGTGTGTGTGTGTGTGTGTGTGTATGTTTCTGTTCACTTGTGCAAGTGCTTGTGAGCTCAAGAGTAATTTTGCATTTATGTGTGCACGCGTGCTGAGTTTATGGAGCGGTGGCTACTCTGTTCCTGACTGGGTCTGCCTTGAGTCTGTTGGGTTCCTATCAGCTCTGTGTATGTCATGCGTGCTTATGGGAAACTAATCCTAAATCTGTCTCATCCTCAGAAGAGGCCCTCTGTACTCACCTTGAAGGACTACAACAGAGTAGAAGAACTACGAAGGGCTCACGTGGCACCTCTGCTCACTGCTCGTTCAAGGATGCAAGTGATTTCCTGTTACTCCCTGGGCACCACAAGGCACAATGGGGCAGAGCACTATGAACTCAGGGCTCATGACATAGCGTCCAGAGGTCACTGCTCTTCTTGGGAGCTCCTGTTACCCTTTGTCCCTTCTGAGTGTGTGTGAGCACACAGAGCATGGGGACACCAGACCTTATATCCTGGGACTTCCCAACCTTACAGAAACATGAGAGGCAAATGATGCTCTCCTCAGTCCCTCACTCAGTCCTTCCCTTCCCACCCTCAGTATCCATAAGCACCGGTGGTACAGTCTAGCTCCTTATTCATTATGGCAATGTGCAGGGCCCCTCCTGCTGTATTCTCATCCAAGGCTAAGGGACTTCAAACCCCATTTCACAATGCCTAAAGTCGCTATCTGCATAAAGGGGTCTAAGTGTGTCTAAGTCCACACCTGTTGGATGATGCAATATTCAATGCCTATGGGGGCAGTATGGGGCTCAACGTAGAGATCAGCCAGCATTAACCTTTCCTCTGATGAGGCTGTGTGATCCTCACAGGGCTGGCTTGCTCTAATTTGGCCCCCTTGGAGTCCTGGGCCTTGTCACACAGGCGTCTCCTGAGGACAGAGAGGAAAACACAAGCCCCTCAGTTACTGGAGGCTGCCTTCTGCTGGACCTTCCTAGAACAGGTTGTTCTCCACCAAGGCCAATTGAGCACCATCCAGCCCATCCATGCCCGACCCATGCCCACTGGGGCACCATGCGTCGGGTATGTGAGAGCTCAGCCCTCACAGGGTACCCTTAGAAACCAAGGATACCTGAGTTACAGTTATAGAATGCACCCTTACTACCCCCTCCCAGGCCTGAGCTTGCTTCTGCTTCCCTCAAGCAGGGCGTTCTGGGCCCCACATACTTCAGTCAGAAAGCATACCCAGGAGTAACAACTGTATGTTCAAGACCACAAACCAGGGCATCCGTGCAGCATCTGTAACCCAGTTGTAAACAGTCATAACCAGACAGAACCAGTTGTATCAGGCCATGCTCTCCCCAGTGTGCATGCCCTCCCTGTGTGCCTATTGCTCCAGGGTGTCTGAAACCTCCTTAAGTTTCCTACAGGCCACTTAAATCATAGAAATATTGCCACCTGCATCCACCTTCTCAGCCATCGACCGTGGTGCACTACTTTCAAAGGTTTCCTGAAGTTTCTGTGGTAGTCACCTTCCCCGTGAAAGCAGCACTATCTTCTACAGAGGCACACAGAGACGTGTGGGAAATGGAACCCTGAAGTCTCTGTATCTACAACCTGCTTACACCCCAGTGCTAAAGGCCCTCTATCAAGTACTTGCACTCAATAGCTGCCTGTGAAGGCCATTCGCGTTTTCTCCAGATGGGAACAGCGGCTTCCCTCCCTGTGGTAAGACAGACACGGAAGGGACAGTCTGATGAGAGGGAACAAGAAGGGTACAGTGTACATTGCTCACACACAGAGGCAGAGACACACGGAGAGATCCCGATGAGCTGGAAGGTCACAGAGAAACCCCGGCTGCACACCCTGTAATGCCCAGCTGGTGCTTAACCCAACTCTGAGCAGGGTGAAGGCTCGGACAGAGACACAAAGTAATGCCTGTTGAGGGGACACCATCTGGCCATTCCTCGGGTGTCTATACCACACTTTTTTTTTTTTACCTCAGTCTGCCTAAGTGCGATTAGTGGTCACTTAACAGGCAGATGTCTTTTGGGGGCATTTCTTACTTCCTGTGTGAGGTATCCAGGACAAGAGAGTAACACCACTTGGCATCCACAGTCCTCCAGGGGAACTACAGGTCAACACCTGCCTCCCACTCCTACCCCGCTCATCCTCTGTCCCAAGCCCACCACCCTCGTTCACCTCCTCCTTAAATGCCCTCCAGCTTCTATCTCAGACAACACAAGCCACAGCTATCTAGGGGAAGGTGCTGTCAAGAGCACATGTGACAATCATTGCCAAACAGAGACAAGGCACCCATTTACATGTGTTGGGGAACTATGCGTTCAGGGCCTGAAATGATGAAGCTGGCACCAAAGAGGTGTCACCTGAGGACAAAGAGACAGGGCTGGGTGAGCAGCTAGTCCTTGGGGCTTCACTTCAGACAGCAGTAGTGAGAACCTTTCCTGTCCCTTGGAAGAGCACACAGGCCCCCAGGGCACACTCACAGGCTCAGCTCACACAGGCACTCAGGTTGGCTGCAGGCACCGACCTATGCGCTTTGCGTGTCTGTCTAGTGATTTCACCTCTCCAGTCTGTGAGTATCCTTCCCAAATGTATCTGTAACGAGCAAAGAATAGCTGGTCCTCCATTGTCATGTCAGTCACCATGCCATGGGGTTGGGAGGTAGAGAAGAGATTTCTCTCCTAGTAGCCAGTTCTTTGTGGAAATCAGGAAGTACAAATCCACCCAGGAGGCTGACTGTTCACTTACATCTCTGTCACCTAGGTCCCCCACCGCCCCAAGCAGACACAGGCAGGAAAGGAAGTAAGTGTGCATGTGCCCAGACTACAGAAGGTGATGCTGCCATTTCAGGGGGCAGGACCTTTGACCACAGAGGGTCTGGGACAAGGCATGACAAGACATGATGGGTTCCCTTCTGCCTCCAATAAGATCAGGGGCCATCTCTGAGAAGGACACCTTTTCACCTGCCACAATTCAGAAGGCATGCATGCTGTTTCTCCAGATGCTTGGCAGATACTGTGGAGGAGCATGAACCTGCACAGGATAGAAAGCAGCTCAGGGATTCAGAGGGCAGCAGCATCAAAAGATGCATCATGAGTCTCAAACAGGAAGGAGGCAGATCAAACTTCAATTGACAGGACCCTCGACAAGCAGTAGGGAAATGTCCTACTACCCCTCTCAAGGGGCAGCCAATGTGCTTGGTAATGATGACTCACAGCAATCAGTAGGGAAATGGGCTTCTACCTCTAGCTGGGGCAGCCCATGGAGTTATCAATGGTGACTCACAACAAGCAGTAGGGAAATGGGTTACTACTCCTTACAAGGTACAGCAAACGTCCTTCCCAGTGGTGACTCCCTGTGGCAAGCAGTAAGGAAACGGTCTACTACCCCTCGCCGGGGGCGGCCAATATACTTGCCAATGGTGATTTGTGTCAGTCAATAGGGGAATCAGTTACTGCTCCTTGAAAGAGACATCAGGTGTCCTTCCCAAGGGGACTCGCGACAAGCTGTAGGGAAATGTGCTGCTACCACTCACCAGGTGTCTTGAGGCAAGTACTTGGGAAATGGGCTTCTACGCCTGTCAAGGGGCAGCCGATGGAGCTGTCAATGGTGACTCACAGCACACAGCAGGGATATGGGTTACTACCCCTTGCAAGGTACAGCAGCGTCCTTCCCAGTGTTCATTCGCGACAAGCAGTAGGGAAATGGGCTACTACCCCTGGCAAGGGGCAGCCAATCAATGGGCTTGGCTAGGGGGACTCCTGTCAAGCAGGAGAGAACTGGGCTACTACCCCTGGCATGGGGCACTGAATGTGCTTGCCAAGCAGGACTTGTGGGAAGCGGTAGGGAAACGGGTTCCTACCCCTTGCAAGGTACAGCAAACGTCCTTCCCAAGAGCGACTCAAGCCAAGCAGTATGGAAATTGGCTACTGCCCCTCTCCAGGGGCAGCCCGCTTGGGAATGGTGACTGGCACAAGCAGTAGGGAAATGTGCTGCGGCCCCTTGCAAGGTACAGCAATGTCTTTCCCAGTGGTGACTCAGGGCAAGCAGTAGGGAAACAGGCTACTACCCCTCATAAGGGGCTGTAAATGTGCCTGCCAAAGGTGACTCAGGGCAAGCCGTAGGGAAATGAGCTACTCCCCCGTCTCAAGGGGCCCCCAATGTACTTGCCAATGGTGCCCCACGGCAAGCAGTAGGGTAAAGGGCTACTTCCCCTCTCAAGGACTCCCCCCAATGTACTTGCCAATGGTGGCTGGCAGCAAGCAGTAGGGAAAAGGGCGACTACCCCTCCCTAGGGGCCCCCAATGTACTTGCCAATGGGGACTCCCGGAAAGCAGGAGGGAAACGGGCTACTACCCCTAGCGAGGGGGAGCCAATGTACTTGCTAATGGTGCCTTCGGGGAAGCAGCAGTAAAGCTATAGTCGCTGAGAAGGGTTCTCCTTTCTGAGATTTGTGGACACGTCCGGAGGGCGAATCGCACAGAATCGGAGTGACGGTTGGCCTCCGAACCAAGCAAAGCTCGAGCATGGAAGTTGGAATGGTTGTCCTCGCACGTGCACGGGACAATCCCGAGCTTCCTCACCTGGCGGTTCTCTATGCAATAGCCTGGGGCACCAGAGCTTTCTGAGTGGGGAGGGATCCTGGGCACCCACTTCTTTAGGGTCAAGAGTGGGAGCTAGTCTGGTGCCCATGCTCAGAGGCCGTGACAAGGCTTTGTTGAAGGAACAGCATGACCGGGAATGGCAAGGGGCACGTGCTTAGGAGACTGTGCTCTCAGGTCCTTCTTGCCCTAGGCCAGGACCCGCTGTCTGCAGGCCATAATCAGTGTTGCAGTGATGGCTGTGGAGCCTCTTAACAGAACCAATGAGGCTGACTCAGCTCTGCGCTTCTCCGAGACTGGTGGTCAGACAATCCTTGCTTACTGCGCTAGGGAGAGAATAAGTGATAGCGTTCGAAGAGAGCATAGAATGCATGACATTGATATTACATATATTATTCTGTCTTTTAACGACGACCTAGAATTTGCTTTGTAAATTTGTGACAACTTATCTGATGGCTTTCATCTTCCTGTATGCTGAAGGACATCTCTAGATTATTTAATAGTACTTACTGCAAAGTTATCATTGTGTAAATACTTATCATATGTATTGTTCAGGGAATAAGAACAAAACAATTATCTGTTTACAGTACAGATTCAAGTAGTTTTTCAAGTACTTTTTTCTGAGTTTGGTTAACTCCTCAGTTTAGCACACAGACCCGGATTCCTGAATGTAGCCCCCATGGCCTTGAACAATGGCTTTGTCTGTCATGGTTTACATGTTGGGTCCCTATAACATTTACATATTCGGATTGCTTTTCGACGGTCATGTAATTCTCCTGAAAACACAATATGCCTAATGGCTCCTATTAGTGGCTCTGCATGGGCCATTTACTTTCATTCCAATGACCCAGATGTAGCATAGTCACACAGAATGAATTTTGAAACCCTTAGTCAAGTTAATTCTTTGAACGAGCATGTTTATATAGCAGCAGATACACCCAGAAAGTATAAAATTGAGGATGCGATTGAAGATGCTATTTTACTGACAAAAAAAAACAAAAAACAAACAAACAAAAAAACTTGGTTTGTTTCTTGCACACTTTGCCAGTTTTCTTTTAGCTGTTTTTGTTCTTACTGGATTAACGGTGTTTGTTTGTTTGTTTTGGTGCTATATTTGGTTTCTGTTGAGGATTTCTGTTTCCTTTGGGTCCATAGGCAATAAGCCTTGCATCACTCAGAAGCATAGGGGCACTATGTTTTCATTTAGTTATTTTCCTGTGCCTTAGTGCTTTGCCACATGCTCTTTGTCTTTGGAGGTTCTGAATTCTTCATCAACCCTTCTCTCTGTTTAACCCCAACTTATTCCAGTAATTTACATTTTAAAGGTGTCTATCTCCAGGAAACCAATTCTTTCCCTCCAATCTGGGATAAATTATCTTCTTGGCTAATTGTATAGCTCACGATATTCATGCTCATACTAGCACATACCATAATTTCCATATACCATTTGGCTCAGTCATCTGAATTTCCTATCCCTCTGGGAGATCCTTGAAAAACATTGGATTTACACACCAGAATAATTCTGCTGGGTGTGAGGAACTTACTTCAGGACAAAATGGACAGGGAATCATGAATATCAATTCAGATAATATACACCTTTTGAGAGTTAGCTTGGCAATTCTAATGTCATCACAAAATAGCTTTCTCAATTGCAGTTACCGTGAATATGTTTACTTCAGAGAACCTTTCATAGGTCAAGTTGAGTAGTAGTTATACATACAAAAATTACTACTTTAAACACGGTAACATTTAAAAGAAATTTCAAATTTTCACTTTAACATTAAATGTCTGAAGATATTTATTTGATTTGTGATTGGGTAAGGTATCTGTGAATTATTCTACATACTTGGGGATTCTTCCTAAATGATGTCTACATTATAAAGTTGTTCAAGTATAATAACTTTACTGCGGTGGGTTTTCTCGCATCGGAGCAGCAGTGGCAGAGGCAGCAACAACAGCGGCGGCACCAGCGGCACCAGCGGCAGCAGTGGCAGTGGCTGAGGTTTGCAGCTCTGAGCCTTCCGGTGGAGGCGATTAGTGTGGTGGCCAGTGGGAGTTGCTGCGGGAGAGGGGACTCTGGATGGGATTTGGGTCGTGTGGTGCCTTGTGACCCAAACTGGACGCGGCGGACAGTTCAGCCCCAGAGTCCCGGGTTCAGCTCAGGGCATAGTGCCGTGGAGACTCTGTCTCAGTGCAGCAAGCAATTCTGCCCTAGGCACTAGCTCAACTCAGCCACAGCTCCCCTGCTGTGATACAGGCTGGTCGGAGCACTCGGTTCTACCCTAGGCACCAGCTCAGTGCAGCCGCAGTTCTCCAGCTGTGACGCAGGCTGGGCGGAGCACTCAGCTCCACCAGAGGCACTAGCTCACATCAACGAGCAGTTCTGCCCAAGACACTAGCACAGCTCAGCGGGCAGTTCTGGGGCGCTAACACAGGCTGATGTCTGCATGCAGATTCAGCCCAGAGGCCCTAGCTGGACTTGCCAGGCAGATTGGGCCCAGAGACTCTAGTTGAGCTGTGCGCACAGGCTTGGCGGCTCCAAGACTCTGGCTGGACTCACGCAGTATAGGCCCGGAGTCCCAGGCTGAATTAAGCGTGCAGTGTGAGTCCAGAGTCCCTGGCTGAGCTCAGTGCACAATTCCACCCCAGAGAATCGGGTGGAGCTCGGCGTGCAGTTTGGGGCCTGAGTCCCTAACTGTGCTTGGCAGACAGATTGGGCCCAGAGACTCTAGCAGAGCTTTTGGCACAGTCACAGCTCTAAGACTCTGGTTGGACACAGTGTGCAGTTTGAATCCAGAATTTCTGGCTGAGCTTGGCGGACAGTTCAGGCCCTGAGTCAATAACTGACCACAGCACACACTTGGGACCAAAAGCCCCTCACTGACTTGGTGCGCAGTCCCAGCACCCCAAAATTCTGGCTGGAGCCTCTGTGCATTTTGTGCCCAGAATCCCTAGCTGAGCTCGGCAGACAGTTCAGGCCCTGAGAATCTAGCTGAGCTTGGCGCGTGGTTCGGGCCCAGTGTCCCTGGCTGGACTTGGCAAGGAACCCAGAAGGCTGTGGATACCTTGGCCTGACCCAACGCTCATTCAGAGACCCAGAACGATTGCAGGACCCACAGCACAGAGGAGCTGAGGATCACTGGCTGTGAGAGACCAAAACGACAGGGCTAACCTCCTGCCATCCACACCAGTGAAGTATCAGAGCTTCCAGCCTATGGAAATCGTGAGAAAACAAGTGAATCTATCATCAGACTCCCTCCATCCAACTCTGGAAGCTACCCAACAAAAACAAAGACACCAAGATGTCTAAACGACAGCGTAAAAGCATACGCAAAAAACCCCAAAACAACATGGCGTCTCCAGTTTCCAGCTATCCTAAAGAAAACAACCCAGAGAACTCAAATACAACGGAAATACAAGAAAATGACCTCAAATCCTTAGTAATGAGGATATTAATGGAGGAAGCAAATAAAATTCGTAATCAAATGCAGGAGGATGCAGCCAAACAGGTGAGAGACATAAAAGAAACACGTAGAGTCGAACTGGAAAAATTTCAGAAAAGTGCAAACAACCCGATGAAAGAAATAAAAAAATCAGTTCAAGATCTGAAAATGAAAATGGATTCAATGATAAACACACAGACAGAAGAAAAACGAGAACGTGAGACCTCAGAGAAGAAGGCGAGCAACACAGAGGTGAGCTTTTCTAACAGAATCCAAGAGATGGAAGAACGAATCTCAGGTCTAGAAGATACGATCACAGATCTTGAAGCAACCATTAAGGAAAATGCGAAATCTGTAAAACTCCTGACACAAAACATCCAAGAAATTAAGGACACCAGGAAAAGAAGAAATCTGAGAATAATAGGCATTGAAGAAAGAGAAGATGTGAGTCTCCAAGGCCCAGAAACTATTCTCAATAAAATCATAGAAGAAAATTTCCCCAATCTAAAGAAGGAGATGCCTATAAACATACAAGAGGCCTACAGAACACCAAATAGAATTGACCAGAAAGGAAAAACTGCCCGTCACATAATAATCAAAACACAAAACATACAGAACAAAGAAAAAATATTAAAAGCTGCAAGGGAAAAGGGCCAAATAACATTTAATGGCAAACCTATCAGAATTACACCCGACTTCTCAGCAGAGACCATATAAGCCAGAAGGGCCTGGACAGAGATCCTGCAAACCCTAAGAGACCACAGATGCCAGGCCAGACTACTTTACCCAGCAAAACTATCAATAACCATTGATGGAGAAAACAAAATATTCCATGACAAAAACAAATTCAAACAGTACCTATCCACAAATCCAGCTTTACAGAAGGTACTAGAAGGAAAACTCCATCCCAAAGGGTCAAGCTACAACCAAAACTACCCAGAAAATAGATAACTATCCCATGGCAAAAACACAACTACACAAACGCTCGACTGGAAACAACATCAAAATTAAGACTCTTAACAGTCACTGGTCATTAATATCTCTCAACATCAATGGCCTCAATTCTACAATAAAAAGACACAGACTAACTGAATGGGTGCATAAACAAGATCCAACATTCTTCTGCATTCAAGAAACACATCTCACCCATAACGATAGGCATTACCTCAGGGTAAAAGGTTGGAAAAAAATATTCCAAGCAAATGGTCACAAGAAGCAAGCAGGCGTAGTAGCCATTTTAGTATCGAACAAAATAGACTTTCAACCAAAATTAATCAAAAGGGACGAGGAAGGACACTTCATACTCATCAAAGGGAAAGTCAACCAGGATGACATCACAATTCTGAACATCTATGCTCTCAAACAAGGGCACCCACATTTGTAGAAGATCGGCTAAAAAAGCTTAAACCACACATCGATCCCCACACAATAATAGTGGGGGACTTCAACACCCCACTCTCACTGAAGGATAAGTCATTGAAACAGAAACTAAACCGAGAAATACCATCATTAACCAATGCCATGGGTCAAATGGATCTAACAGATATCTATAGAACCTTTCACCCAAACAAGAAAGAATATACCTTCTTCTCTGCACCCCAATGGAACCTTCTCCAAAACTGATCACATCGTAGGTCACAAAGCAAGCCTCAACAGATACAAGAGGATTGAAATAATACCTTGTATCCTATCAGATCACCATGCTCTTAGGCTGCAATTCAACAACAACAGAAATAACAAAAAGCCTACACGTACGTGGAAACTAAACAACTCTCTGCTAAATGACACCTGGGTCAGGAAAGAAATAAAGAAATTCAATGAAAATGAAGGAACAACGTACCCAAATTTGTGGGATACATTGAAAGCAGTGCTAAGAGGAAAATTCATAGCACTAAGTGCCTTTAAAAAGAAATTGGAAACATCACACATAAGCATCTTAACAAAACAACTGGAAGTCCTAGGAAAAAAAGAAGCAGAAACACCCAAAAGGAGTAGACGTCTGGAAATAATCAAACTCAGGGGTGAAATTAACAAATTAGAAACTAAGAAAACAGTCCAAAGAATCAACAAAACCAAGAGCTGGTTCTTTGAGAAAATCAACAAGATAGACAGACCATTAGCCAAACTAACTAAAAGGCAGAGAGACAGTATTGAATTCAACAAAATCAGAAATGAAAAGGGAGACATAACAACAGACACTGAAGAAATACAAAGAATCATAAGATCCTACTTTGAAGGCATATATGCCACAAAATTTGAAAATCTAAGGGAAATGGACGATTTTCTTGAACAATTTCACTTGCCAAAGTTGAGCGAAGAACAGGTAAACAAGCTAAATAGTCCCATTTCCCCTACAGAAATAGAAGCAATCATTGACAGTCTCCCAACCAAAAAAAGCCCAGGGCCAGATGGTTTCAGTGCAGAATTCTACCAGACCTTCAAGGGTGACCCAATACCGATACTCTTCAAGCTACTCCAAAAGATAGAAATGGATGGAGTATTACCAAATTCATTCTATGAGGGCATAGTCACATTGATACCTAAACCTCACAAAGACTCAACAAAGAAAGAGAATTTCAGACCAATTTCTCTTATGAACATCGATGCAAAAATACTAAATAAAATACTTGCAAAACAAATACAAGAACACATCAAAGATATCATTCATCATGACCAAGTAGGCTTCATTCCAGGCATGCAGGGATGGTTTAATATATGGAAATCCATCAATGTAATCCACCATATAAACAAACTGAAAATTAAAAACCACATGATCATCTCTTTAGATGTAGAGAAAGCATTTGATAAAATCCAACACTCATTCATGTTTAAAGTTTTAGAGAGATCGGGGACACAAGGCACTTTTCTCAACATAATAAAGGCTATATATAGAAAGCCAATAGCCAAAATCAAAGTAAATGGTGAGATACTCAAGGAAATTCCTCTAAAATCAGGAACAAGGCAAGGCTGCCCACTCTCTCCATATCTCTTCAATATAGTACTCGAAGTTCTAGCCAGAGCAATAAGACAACAAAAGGAGATCAAGGGTATCCAAATGGGAAAGGAGGAAGTCAAATTATCCCTATTTGCAGATGATATGATAGTGTACATAAGTGACCCTCAAAATTCCACCAGAGAACTCCTACAGCTGATAAACACCTTCAGCAAATTAGCTGGATACAAAATTAACTCAAAAAAGTCTGTAGCCTTCCTATACACAAATGACAAGCTGGCAGAGGAAGAAATTAGGAAAGCCACACCCTTCACATTAGCCACAAGCAATATAAAATATCTAGGAGTCACTCTAACTTAGCAAGTGAAGGACTTTTTGGAAAAAAATTTCAAAACTCTGAAGAATGAGATTGAAGATGACCTTAGAAAATGGAATGCTCTTCCTTGCTCATGGATCAGGAGAATTAACATAGTAAAAATGGCCATCCTACCAAAAGCAATCTACAGATTCAATGCAATCCCTATCAAAATACCTACACAATATTTTATAGACATTGAAAGTTCAATTCTGAACTTCATATGGAAAAACAAAAAACCCAGAATAGCTAAAACAATCTTGTACAATAAAAGGTGCTCTGGAGGAATCTCCATACCTGATCTCAAGCTGTACTATAAAGCAATAGTAATTAAAACAGCATGGTACTGGCACAGCAGCAGGCTGGTTGATCAGTGGAATCGAATCGAAGACCCAGATATGAATCCACACACATATGGTCACTTGATCTTTGACAAAGAAGCCAAATCCATTCAATAGAAAAAAAATAGCATCTTCAACAAATGGTGCTGGTCTAACTGGAGGACTATGTGTAAAAAAATGAAACTGGACCCATATTTGTCACCTTGCACAAAACTCAAATCCAAGTGGATTAAAGATCTCAACATAAAACCAGAGACACTAAGTCACTTAGAGGAAAAAGTGGGGAAGAGCCTGGAACATATTGGGACAGGAGACAACTTCCTGAACAGAACACCAACGGCCCAGGCCTTAATGTCAACCATTAATAAATGGGACCTCATGAGGCTGAGAAGCTTCTGTAAGGCAGGAGACACTGTCAAGAGAACAAAGCGACAGCCTACAGACTGGGAAAAAATCTTCACCAACCCTACATCTGACAAAGGTCTAATATCCAAAATATATAAAGAACTCAAGAAATTAAACACCACCAAACCGAATAACCCAATTGAGAAATGGAGCTTGGAACTAAACAGAGAATTGTCAACAGAGGAGTATCAAATGGCTGAGAAACACTTAAAGAAATGCTCAACCTCCTTAGTCATCAGGGAAATTCAAATCAAAACAACTCTGAGATTCCATCTTACAGCCATCAGAATGGCTAAGATCAAAAACTCAAGCGACACCACATGCTGGCGAGGATGTGGGGAGAGAGGAACACTCCTTCATTGCTGGTGGGAATGCAAACTAGTACAGCCACTTTGGAAATCTATCTGGTGCTATCTCAGAAAAACGGGAATAGGGCTTCCTCAAGACCCAGCTTTTCCACTCCTTGGAATATACCCAGAAGATGCCCCAGCACACAACAAGAAAATTTGCTCAACCATGTTCATAGCAGCCTTATTCATAATAGCCAGAACATGGAAACAGTCTAAGTGTCCCTCAGTAGAAGAGTGGATAAAGAAACTGTGGTACATATACACTATGGAATAGTACTCAGCTATTAAAAACAAGGAATTCCCGAAATTTGTGGATGAATGGATTGAGCTAGAAATGATCATAATGAGTGAGTTAACCCAGAAGCAGAAAGAATCAAATGGTATATACTCACTTATATCTGCATACTAGCCCAAGGGGCATGCCCCACGAAAGCCTTCACTTACCAGGAAACTGGGACAGAGGGGAGGGCATCCTATTGGGACTCTAAATGAGAGACACATGGGAGAATAGCAAAATAAAAGGATCCAGAGGATCCTAGAAATCTACAAGTAGAACAATATGATAGGCAGATTTGGGCCCAGGGGTCCCGCTCAAACTAAGGCACCAGCCAAGGACAATACAGGAGGTAAACTTTAAACCCCTTCCCAGATCTAGCCAATGGTCAGAATATTCTCCACAGTTGAGTGGAGAGTGTGATATGACTTTCTCACTGTACTATGGTGCCTCACATTTGACCATGTCTCCTGGAGGGGGAGACCTGGTGGCACTCAGAGGAAGGACAGGAGGTTACCAAGAAGAGACTTGATACCCTATGAGAATATACAGGGGGAGGTAATCCCCCTCAGGAACAGTCATAGGGGAGGGGAATTATGAGAAAATGGCGGGGGGAATGGGAGGATACAAGGGATGGGATAAACATTGAGATGTAACAAGAATAAATTAATAAAAGGAAAAAAAAGAGCATGAGAGCAATGTTCTTAGGATTAACTATTACTATTTATTATCTGTATACAGAGATAGAGGGACTTTGTCTATGTAACACATGTGCAGTGCCCAAAGAGGCCAACAGAGAGTCAGACGCCCTAGAGCTAGAGCCTAGGTGGTTGTGAGCCTCCCTATGTGGATGCTGGAAACCAATCTCAGAACCTTTAACAAGGAGTAAGGGCTTTTAAATGATAAGTCATCGCTCTAATCCCAATGGTGGTTTACTATGTTTCTTTATTTGTTTCTTTGTCCATTGTCTGTCTGTCTGTTTATCTATCTATCTATCTATCTATCTATCTATCTATCTATCTATCTATCTATTTGCACTAGTGCTTTGCCTGCATGCAGGTATGTGTGCTGACTATATTCCTTGTGCCCTTGAAGGTCAGAAGAGGGCATTGGATCCCCTGAAAGTGGAGCTACTGATGGCTATAAATTACCACGTGGGTTTGGGGAAGCGAACTCAGGTCTTCTGCAAGAGTAACAAGTGCTTCCACACACTGAACCATCTCTCCAGAGCCATTAATATCTTTATTTGCCTTGTTTCTGTAGATGCTGATGATTGAACATAGCCCCTTGAATGTTTTAAGCACAGGCTTTACCACTGCACTGACCTCTTCTTTCAACCCTGGAGAACAGTATGTTTAATCTTCACCAGAAAATATAAACATTTTTTTCCAGAGAGTGGTTACAAAAGTATGATTATTTTATTAGTTTATTTCTGGTTTTTTGAGACAAGGTTTCCTGTGTAACCCTGGCTGTCCTGGAACTCACTCTATAAACCAGGCCTGCCTTGCCTCTCAAGTACTGGAATTAAGGACATGTGTCACTATTTCCTCACAGAGGAAAAATAATACTAAAATTATAAATATTTGACATAGCTGATGTATGTAGTTTTTTCCAATCTGTAGAATAAAAGACACCACAAATGGGGCTGGAGAGATGGCTCAGAGGTTAAGGGCACTAGCTGTTCTTCCAGAGATCCTGAGTAAAATTCCCAGCAACCACATGGTGGTTCACAGCCATATATAATGAAATCTGGTGACCCTTCCTGGGGGGCAGGCAGAGATGCAGACAGAATGTTGTATGCATAATAAATAAATAAGTAAATACATCTTTAAAAAACATACCACAAAGGAAATACTAAAGTCTCAGAAATGTTTATATTATACATAACAGACAAAAGCATATCTTATTTAATAACGGCTTCTGTGCTGGTTAGTTTTATGTCACCAAGACACAAGCTAAGATCATTTTGGAAGAGAAAATGTCCCCACCAGATTGACCTGTGAGCATGTCTGTGGTCCATTTTCTTGGTTGATGACTGATGCTGTTGGTCTCATCCTGTAGGGAGTAATGCCACCCTTGGGCTTGTGCTCCTCGGTGCTATTTAAAAAAAAAAGTAGACTGGTATCCTGATGAGACATGGGTTTAGACTGTGGGAGAGGATCCCCTCCCCCATCAGAGGTCTAGGGATAGGGCAGATAAGAATGAGGGGATGACAATTGGGATGTAATCTGAATAAGTTATAATAAATAACAAATGTTTTTAAAAAACAAAAGAAAAAGAAAATAGGCTGAGCAAGCTATGGGCAGCAAGTCAGCAAGTGGAACTCCTCCACAGCCTCTGTTTCGGCTCCTTCCTCTATGGAGGCAAGGCCGCCTGTCCTTGAGCATGGCCGCTCCTTGACTTAGACTCCACAATACTGTAATCATAGGCATGTACCACTACTCATGGCTTGCAAGAAACATTGAAGTAGAGCTTCCTGTGAGCAAGGTAATGTTCCTGATGCTTTGTATGTATTATCATATCATTGAATTCATTTTAGAATCATGAAAAATTACATATATTTCATTGTTTTATCCATCTGTTTATTTCTGGCAGCACTTGGGACTGGACTGTATTACCCTGAGGCATTTAAAAAAAACGGTTTGATGCTGGGTAGTGGTGGTGTTCACCTCTAATCCCAGCACACAGGAGGCAGAAGCAGGTGGATTTCTGTGAGTTCAAGGTCAACCTGGTCTGCAGAGTTATAGGGCAGCCAGGGCTCTGTAACACAGAGAAACCCTGCCTTGGAAAACCAAAACAACAACAACAACAAGAAGAGCAGCAGCAACAAAAGTGCTTTTATGAGGTGCTGGGGAGATAAGTCTGGGTGTTGTACAAGTTTGTAATCCCAGCACTAGAGAGGTGGGGACAGGCAGATCGCTGAGGCTCATGGGCCAGCCAGCCTAGCCTACTCAGCGAAGACCAGCTCAGTTCAAACCCTGTTTTAAAAAGGAAGGTTGGTTTCTGGAGAATGGCTCAGTGATTAAGAGGACTTGCTGTACTCTGGCTTCAGAGTTTCTGACACTCTCGTCTGGTCTCCATGTATACCTGCATGTATGTGCACATACCTATGCACAGACAGACAGACACACACACGTACACACACACATGCACACACACACGTACACACACTCACACATGCACACACACATGTACACACACTCACACATGCACGCACACATGTACACACACTCACACATGCACACAATTTAAAACAATAAAAGCTTAAAAGATTTCTAAATCTAACAGAGTGATACATACCTGTAATCTTAGCTCTTGGGAGGTAGAGGTAAGAGGGCCAGGAGTTCAAAACCATCCTCGGCTACAGAGAGAGTTTAAGGCCAGCCTGGGCAACATGAGAGCTAGTGGTGGCGTTTGAAGGTAAAGACTTGAGTAGTAAAATGTGTGGTTTGTATGTGAGAAGCCCTGAATACAATCCCTGGTGTTCAACAAACCTACAAACCTACAACGTGTTAACTTCTTACAAATTTTAATTCTGTTCCCTTTGTATGTATATCATATTGTCTGTTCATGAATGTCTTCTCTCTGTCATGAGTTGAGGAAAGAACCTTCTGAAATGTTCCACTGTAAGATGAACAAGTGGAGAACTGACTTCTCGTTGATGTGGAAGTGGAGAGGATAGAAAAAACAAATTCTACGAAAGGAAAGAATGATCAAGCCACACTTGGCAGCTCACACCTATAATCACAGCACTATAAATGACAAAACAGTATAGACAGAGAAACAACACAGGGTCATATGTTGTGGACTTTTACTACTTTTCAGTTGAATGGGGTACCTGAGCAATTTAAACAATAAATGGATAGTTGGTGTCCACTATGTCAAGATACATCCTTTACATTTTACATAGTTCCTCCAAATATCAGCTGTCTTGAGTAGAGAGCTTGACCAGTTCTAAGGTGTAGCCTGCCTAATGAAAAGTGTAAGCATGCACGAATACTTCTTCAGTTGCCTGTAGGAAGATTGCATGCTACAGGTTTAGAACAAATGTTAGCTGAGATTTACACAAATATGCAGATCTTTAAAAGTCATTATAATAATTTTCGTGTGGTGTTGGGAGCCAAACACAAGGACTCACCACATACTGAGATTTCTGCTTGGAAAGAAACATGATGAATTTAACTGTTATCGTCATCATAAAATGTATCTCTTCAAAACTCTTTTGCTTGTGTGCACAAAACACACACTTTGAGAAACCCATGCCTGGCTATTTATACATATAAAAATAATTTATTGTCCTGGAGGAAGAGACACACAGAGTTATTTAAGCTAATGTGTGAATTTGCCAAAAAGTATGCCTGAGAGTCTATTTTTCTCCCCTACTGACTGACAAGGAAGTTTTCATCTTGTAGCCCTCTGCTCGACATGGTACAAAGTATGTCTTGCAGTTTTATCTGAGTTCTGCTCCAATTTCTGTGTACTTTTGTGTCCTTCTGTTTTCTATGTCGTTGCTTGAGCTTAGGTGTGGTTTTTGAATATTTCATTTACCTGCAGTGAGTGCCATGATGTTTATACTTAAAGGTATCCATTTACTCATACAGGTCCCGCAATCACCTAAATCATACTATATATGAAACGAGTAAGTCACCCTTTCCTTCTTGAGCTACCAAGAATTACCATTTTTGTAGCAATAAAGCATCTGATATGGGTGTGGGGTTAAGTGCTAGTGGTGAATGTGGTAGCAGTGTGGAAAATTACTTTCAGTCAAATACAAACAATCCCAAGTGTCACACCTGAAAAAAAAAAAAGAATTTAAAAGGAAAAATAAAAAACCCCAAAGATCTTGGCATAGTAGCATATGCCTTTAATCCCAGCACTCGGGAAGCAGAGGCACTTGTGAGATTCAGGTTACTCTGAGTGAGTACAAGGAGAGTCTGATGCCTTAAAAGATCATTTGAAATACCATTAGGACATTTTGCAGCTGAAGCTTTTCTTTCCATTGCATCCCAACACATTGTACACTGTCCTTCCTTTGCTGTGAAGATTGAGCTGTGCCTTGCAGTATGTTTTCCTCTGTCAGTACATTGTAAAATCTCACATCAGTATTTTGCATAAGTCCGGGGAAGGGGCCACAGACTTACAAGGCCAGGCTGTGGGGAGAAGGATTTCAAGTTCAGCCAGTTCAGGGTGCACTGTGAGTCCTCATTTCAGAAACAACAAAATGGAATTGAGGTAGGGACTAAGCATTTTGATTAAACACTCATCAGGCAACTGGCATGTCAGTTGTTTCACACACTGGGTCCTATGAATAACGCTATCGAGAACAGTCATGGAAGGAGTTTTTAGTAGAATGGGCGGCTTTCAAGCGAATGGAAGTGGGACTATTTGAGTGGAGGTAAGAGACCAACAGGATAGAAAGAGGCAGTCAGGCCTGTGGAGGTGTAGTGGGGGGAGGGGTGAAGTGAGTAAAATGGCACACATCTATGAATATGTCTGCTAACTTCAAAAATTAACAAGGATGGTGGGGGAGGAGGTCCCCTTCTGTCCCAGGCCTAGCAGAGGGTACTAGGGTGAAAGAAGAAGGGGGGAACCAGAAGATACAGATGAAGGGATAACAATGGAGATGTAATCTGAATAAATTATTTAAATTAAAAAAAGGAAAGGGAGGATGTGGGAGGAGTTGGGGAGGGCAAAGCACGATCCAAATATATTGTGTGACTTTTAAAAATAAATAAATTTTTTAAAGAATAAAAAAATTAACAAGGACAGAGCACATCAATAAAGAATCTCCATTCTGGTTTTCCTGGCTGTGAAGCAGACTACTGATGCTATGAAGGGAAGGGGAAATGAAAGGTCAACTGAAGTGGGGAGGGGGATGGGAAGGCAACGTGCAGGGCTGGGAAAGCAGCAGGAGATTGAAGGGATAAATAAGGATGTTTGAGAAAGCCATACACACACCTATTATTTATAAGACTTCTGGAAAAATACATATATAACCAGGTGGTGGTGGCACACTCCTTTAATCCCAGGACTCAGGAGTCTGAGGCAGGTGGATTTCTGTGAGTTTGAGGCCATCCTGGTGTACAGAGTGAGTTCGAGGACAGCCAAAGTTACACAGAGAAACCCTGTCTAGGAAAACACAATACACAAATAAAACATGTACACATAGTTTCAATGGAATTACTCCACCTTGGAGAATAATGTCCTCCCCTTGAGTTACAGGTCAGAGTTTAGAATGAAAAATCCGCTGCCAGGTCTGTGAACCCTCCCTTTGAAGGGTTATGGATTCGGGGTTCAAGTGAGCTCCCAAACAATTCAGGCTGGTTCCATTGGTCAGGTTTCCTACCAGAAGCACTTGAGATACCACACTATTGCTCTGCGGGAGAAATGACTCAGCACTTAAGAACAGCCACTACTCTTCCAGAGGACCCAGGATCAAATCCCAGTACTTCTACAGCACCCCACGTCCTTGTTTCTATAACTTCAGTTCCAAGGGCTCCAGTGCCCTCTGTGGCCTTATTCTGGACTCTGTGGACACTGGGAATGCATGTGGTACACAGACATCTAGCAGATTACACATGGGGACGTGGTAGAACTCTAACCTTTAGTAAAACTTATTTAAGCTTGTTTTGCCCTGTAAATACTTTTGAGGATCTTGGATGGCTGCTTTCCTGCTTTATGGTGCCTTTAGTAATTTCACGGACGCCAACAGGATCTCAGAAAAAAGCAAAGACAAGCTGATTCAAAACCCACTCAGCTTTCCCAGGCCCATCACTCCCCGCCCCTTTGAGACTCTGGGGCGATTCTAAGGTATCGCACTCTTCCAGTGGGCGGGGCCAGCACTCAGAGGGCGGGAATTGCTCTTCCCCTTCCTTTTCTTCTTGGCTCCCAACCCGGAGTGGGAATAGTCAGGGGTGGGGGATGGGGAAGGCGGGGCCAGAGGCGGATGCTGCCGGTGGTCCCAGCGATCCCCCGGTCCGAGAGTCACAGCACTGCCGGGCGTTGATCAAGTAAGTTTATCCTCACCTCCCCACACCCTAACTCCTTTTTCTCTGATGCCCCAGGACTTGGTGGCTTGATTGGTCTCTCTGCTGTTGGAGTGTCTCTCCTGTCTGCTGACTGCGCGACCCTGAGCCTGGGAGCCTTGGGCCTTGGCAAGCACTGGGAGCCCTCAGACCAGGGGAGGAGGCACCACGTGAGTTGGCCATGTTCTTCCGCTCAGGAACATCAGGTTTTGTTTCCCGGGCAGCATCTTTGAAGATGGAAGAGCTTCGTGGGGGATCCGGAATTCCCTGGGACAGAGGTCTCTGCAGAAGGCTCCAGGAACCCTCACCCTAAGCAGGGTGGAGAGGAGAGGAGAGCGAACTCGTTGCTAAAGCTTGACCGCCCAGCGCATTGTTGTTCCGGGTCCCTAAACGTATTGGTAAGAAGAACGTTTTCTTTTGTGGAAGTTTCAGACAAAAAAAAAAAAAAAAAAAAAAAAAAAAAAAACAAAAAACAACAAAAAAAAACAATACAACAAACAAAAAACCAAAACCAACAACAACAAAACATTTTTGTGCGTGTGTACTGGCAAGTTCTCACAAAAAGACAGGGTGATTGGTTTTCTACTTTTCTGTTTGTTTTCTTTTTCAAGGCAATGTCTGTAGGTAGCTCTGGCCTTCCCACTACAAGGCCTTTCTACCACTGCTCTCCAGATGCTGCCCAGAGAACAAGATTCAGTGTCCCTAAACTCAAGAACAAGGTCGACCCACTTGGTGCCTCCTCACCAGGCCTGAGGGATTCCAGTGCGTACTAGGAACTCACTCTGTAGACCAGGCTGGCCTCCAACCCAGAGATTCCCCCTACCTCAGCCTCAGGAGTGCTAGGAATAAAGCCCTGCACCACCACTGCTTGGCGGCCATGCACATTTTCATTGTTCTACTCTAAGCTCTAAGGTTTTGAGAACACGAGGAGATACGAAAATATGGTTATGATTATTTTTACGGCACTGATTATGGATACCAAAGCTTGGCACATGCAAGTAAACCCTCTCAGCCACAGAATGGCAAGCTCCCTAGAATATTAACGGAATAGCTAAAGTTTTAGTTAAAACATTTTTTAAAAAAAACAAATACTTTGAGATAGCAAAGTCTATAATAATGCAAAATGTGCATAATTTGAGAAAGTACTATATAAAAAATAGGTCACGTGCTATTTACACTTGCTAATGTTAAGTTTGTATTTGTGTGAGCTTCTTTTTTTTTTTTTTTTTTTTTCTTTTCTTTCCTGCATGGATTGTCTCCTCAGTCACTGGCCACAGGAGTCTTGAGAAGTCATAGGACTATGCGGGCAGGGACTTGAGCCCAGCTTCTTCTCCAACATTGTGGAAAGGGACACAGGGCAAAATGTGTGAGTTTCTATGTGTCATTGTATTCCATGTATGTATGTATGTATTTATGGGTCTTTTGTGACAGGATCTCTCTGTGTAGCCTCCCAGACCTGCCAATATCTTGGCTGTCCTGAAGTTGCTTTGTAGACCAGGCTGGCCTCGAACTCACAGCCGTCTGGCCACCTCTGCCTCCCAGAGTGCTGGGATTACAGGTCTGCCCTTACAAGCTTGGTATTGTCCTTGACTTTATTGTTATTCATGCTGAAACAGAATTTCCAATGCAACGTCATTTAAAATATACGAATTCTGAAGAGATACATATCATAATTCCTAGTTATTCACCGTGATGAATATTATGTCCACATATAGGCAGATTTTTCTTTCCTCTGTGTTTTTAGTCCAAGGTAGGGAAACTTAAGCTTCCTCTAGGGTATAGAAGAAAGAAAAATGACCTAATACCAAAACCAAAACAATGAGTAATGTGTTCACTGGCCACTTACTTTTTTGTGTAGCTACAAAGTTTATCAAGGTATATTCAATAGAGCAGTCATGGAACTATATGAGCTTTATGTACATAGCCAGCCCTCTTTCTCAAAAAAGTTGTATGTACTTGCAGCTCTTAGATTCCTGTGTAGCTTTAAGCCCTCCACTTCATCTTATCTTTTATTACGAACTAGTTGTCTTATACCCAGCACCCTCCTGGCTTCATCAGCCTGATGCCGAGGTTACAGGTCCTATGCTAGCACATACAGTACTCTATAACTACTTTGAAAATTTATTATGTGATGTTGTGTGTGTTTATGGAGTCTATGAGTGCACTGCATGACCACTATGTGGATGTTGGCCAGAGGGCAATTTGGGGACTTAGTTTTCATTTTGTACCTTCTCTAGGACACAGTGTCTCTTACTGTACCTGTGGACTGTGCACTGCAGCTAACTGGCGTTTACTCTATGAGTTTCCTCTGCTCTCCTCTTTCATTTCTATCTCCCTATACTAACTAATACAGGGATGGCATGTGCACTACTGGCACTGGCTACTAATATGGTTTGCACGATGGTGCACTCAAGGCCTCGGGTTCACAAAAGTCCTTGCACGAGGGAGAAGCCCTGCGCTTAGATGAATCCTAACATACCTTGTTGTAGATATTGCTCGTTTTTCTTATATATACGGAGAAAACTTTTACCCAAATATATTATCTAATATATTTATCAAAGCTGGACATCATTGTGTGATTATATTCCTTTTGATAATGAAATAGTGTGAGGTGCAAAAGAACATTGAAATTAACTTCACTCAGGAGAGTTTAACTAACTTACTGCTACAGAATATGGTCATATAGATATAAAGACACGAATGTGTGTGTGTGTGTGTGTGTGTGTGTGTGTGTGTATATAACATCTCCTTAGTTTGAGTCAGATATGGGCCCAGGTACTAATACAAACTAAGAAAACATGAATATGTCATATTCCCAAAGTGTCATATTGAGGATTTTCATTGACAATATTTTTTGTATCGGTGACTAGTAGCCACTTCTAGAAATATAGGAAGAAAAGCATGTAAGGGACTTGACTGCTATAGGTAGTTTGTTTTACCCATGTGTAATAATATCAGTGTATATATTTTTTTAAAAAGCATAATAAAATACTTTTTAAAATCTTAAAATCCACTTGAAATATCTAAACATTAATAGATTCTCAGTATAGATAGATAAATATTATCTAAATAGACGACAAATACGAGACTATGAACAAATACCTGGAAACAAACATCCATGGGTTTAAGAAAACATCATGGAAACTAAATCACTGAGAATACTACAACATAAAATGTATTGTTCTTACCCTATTTCTAAGGCTAAACTGAGATTGCGTGTATTAAGCACTGCAAATTTTGTAGTTACCTTTCAACGACTATGTATTTTTCGAACGTACTTTTGAAAAAGAAATATTAATTAATTTCCACGGAGCCAGTATTTAAGAGAAGTTTTTTTCTTGTCTGGGTGATTAGTGGAACTTCAGGAAGGATGAGGAGAAAAGTATGCAAAGGAAATGACACCAGGGTCTGAATTATATTACATTCTGAAATTTATGTCCAGCCAGAGCCAGTGCACAAGGCCAAAGCTATTACACATCTTTTTCCTTGATATGACACGACACAACCACAGCTAACATATATCACTTTGGGGATGAACACACAGAAACACACACACACACACACACACACACACACACACACATGAAAACACCATGGGCTACTCGGTTTCTCTGGGCTGTCCTCAGGATCACTTTGACAGAGAGCCTTCCTTGCCAAATGTCCATTTTATTTCATGAACCCCATCTCTGCCCTCCTCAAAGACCCTTCCTCCTATCCTGCTCTTCTGCTTGGTGTTCTCTGGGGCTTGCCTTCTGAGTCTTTTTCATAGTGTGTGTTCCCCCCCACCTCTCTCTCTCTGTCTCTCTCTCTGTCTCTCTGCCTCTGAGCTCTGCTCCAGGTAGAGCTGATGGACCCTGATGTGTCAGGAAAAGAGTGATATCCCAGAACCCCTCAAGAGGTCTGCCAGGTACCACCATGGTCATAGGCTACCTTGCTGTGTGTACCTCGTGGGTAGGAGCCCAAGTCACTGTTGTGATTAGGAGTGACTGTCAAGAGAAGCAGCCAGAGGAGGGTGTGGGCTGAAGGATGCCCCAAAGAGGCCAGACAGTCAGCTTACCATCCAGGCCAGGTACACTATGGGGCCTCTTCCCTGGGATGCCCATCATCCATGCGGGCAACATCCTCGTGCCTTCTCCTGACTGGCTAGCTCACCTGGGGACACAGGGAGAAGAAGAACAAGAGTTGACAAGGCCGCTATCCTGTCCTGTCCTGCCCTGCCCTGTCCATGGATCTCATGGGGAAAAATAAAGAAGGCACTATTGGCACAATGTGGGCCCTACAAGATTGCATGCTGTGTGTGTGTGTGTGTGTGTGTGTGTGTGTGTGTGTCTGTGTCTATGTGTGTGTTCTTTCTCTGTGTGTCTCTTGGGAAGCTAGGAAGTTAGTGGCCAGAGGCAAGTCCAGAGAGGACCCTGCCTGTAGCAATGATTATGGTGTTTAGGTCAGAGGTGATTATCAGATGAACCGGATGACAGACAAGTAGAGGAAAGCCTTTAGGGCTTCATCCCTGTTGACTGAGCACAAGGGATGCAGTTTTCCAGGATGGCTGGGCTGGGCTGGCGAAGGTCCATGAGCCTTGGTGCTTACCACCAGTTGAGTGACAAACCCCATGGAAGGTGGCAGGACCCTTCCTTGGGGTTGGGCGGCCTGGCACCTCTGAGAACTCAGAGCAGGCCCAATCCTGATGGAGTTCCCTTTGGAGCATCAGAGTGGATGCTTGCAGAAGGCTTCCAAGAGTGAGAGAGATGACCAGCAATGGCAATGGCAGGGTTGTGTCCAGGAGGCTGGGAGAGTGACCTTCTTCTAGGGGCCATTCTGCAAGAGGCTGGCTGTGTGCAGCTGGGCCCCTGGAGACTCTCAGTGCCACTGGAAGGAAGGCTTCCTGTTGGAGAGTGACAAGCATTTGCCCAGTGATCACGTTCTGTGTATCACTTGGTCTCCAGACAGACCTCTATGCCCTGGATACTGCCGCGGGACCTCTGTGGGTCACTCTGATGGAGAGGGACTCCTGGAGAGAGGAGGAGCTACAAATAGACAGAGAATGAGACAGAGACAGAGAGAGACAGAGAAAGACAGAGAGAGTGGTGATCCCTGTAGGGGTTCGTGGGTGTGTTTGTATGCAGCCTGTGGGCCAGACCCATTTTCTCCAGGGAGGAAATGTTGTCTGTGCTATGGATCTGGGCCCTAGAGAGAATGGATGACAGTGCCTGGTGTAGATTTTTGTGTGGAGTCTGGGACCTTTGTTAGAAGTGGCCTGGAGAGATGGCTCAGTGGCTAAGAGCACTGTCTGCTCTTCCAGCAGTCCTGAGTTCCATTCCCAGCCATCTGGGGGTGGCTGACAGTCATCTAGACTGGAATCTGATGCCCTCTTGCAGCAGGCAGGTGCATACATACCGGCTAGGGAGATCACACATAGAATAAGTAAAATCTGTAGGGCGGTGTGTGCGTGTGTGTGTGGCGGGGGAGGGGGGGTGAAGAAGTGGGAGAAGAGGTCAGGAACGGGAAGGATGTGCTGGGGGGATCCTGGTGGGACAAGAGACAGTTGCTCCTTCTGCATCCTTTGTAGGTGCCCTCTGGTCCCCTGGAATCTCCTGAGAGAGCTGCAAGCTGCATTCCTGACCAGCCCTGGCCACAGGGAGGTAGGTGGGTGTCCAAGGAGGACTCAGAAAGGAAGATCCATGTCTGAGAAGCACTTGGGGTCTCCGGAGGGAGGGAAGAGAGTGAAGTGTCCTGAGCGGTGCCCCGTGGTCTGGGGGTGCGGGTGGGGTGTAGGCCTGAGGAGAGGACAGAGATTGTGCCAGACCTCCTGGGAGCTCAGGATGGTTGCCTGGTTGGCTGGTGGGGCCTAGTAAAGTGGTCAGGTTGGGGGCCCAAGCCAGGGCCTGGTAGGCCACTGGGCAGATTGGGGTGGAAGGCTTCTTCTTTTGCCATGCCCCTGTCACACACAGAGGCCTGCCCTTGGCCCAGCATCCCCCTGGGAGCCTCCTCCTGCCAGGTGGGAAGCCAGTGCTGGGCTCAGGGCCCCCCTGAGGCAGGTGTCCCCTGTGCCCTTGACCTGGCAGCTTGGTTGTGCCCAGGGTCCCTCGTATCAGCACTCCCAGGTGAAGCCTGGCAGCTGTAGTGGTCACCAGAGTGGGCAGAGTGGGCGGGGTTAGGCCAGAGCTGCTTGGTCTGCCAGGGGGCGTGGCTAAGCTCCTGGTGTGTGTCTGAGGCTCCTCCCCTAAGGTGTAGATTGGCAGGAGGCTTTCTCTAGAGTTCCCTGAGGGTAGCCTTGCAGGCACAGGTGAGCTGCCTCCTTCTCCAGCCAGCAAGCCCTTCAGGGGCTGCCAGGTGCCCTAAGTGGAGGTTGTCCTGTCTGGGCAGTGCACTGTGTCCCAGGAGTCCTTGCGACCTGTGCGCGCCTCCCCCTCTGCACACCCGCTCTACCTCATCCTCCCCTGCGCGCCGCTCCCCCCACTGCGCATCAGACTCCCCAGGGTCCCTCCACTCCTACACCCAGGCACCCAAGCTCACAGCCCTTCCCTTCGGGACTCTTGCAGGCTGCCCAGAGACCCATCTCAGGACTCTCAGGGCCTTGGGCTTAGCGGCCATCTTAGAGTCTGGCGGCATCCCGTTGGCGTTTTTTGCTTCGCGAAGGGCGGAGGGAGTGCACCCATCACCCTCCGCCACTGGCATCTGCGGTGCACTACTGCCATCAAGCGGGATGCTTTTGCTGCTGGCAGCTGCAGTTCCCTTGCTTGTCTGCACATGGCGGCCACAGTGCCCATTGGCAGCTTCTCCGGGCCTGCTGGGCGGCAAGGACGTGCTGGTCTCCTGGCCCTGGGCCCTTCTTGGGCCACGAGACCTGTGGGAGGTAGCAGGGTGGAGGTGACCCGTGGCCAGGACACAGCGCCTCAGGCCTTAGCTACCAGGGCTCTGCAAGCACAGCCTCCCAGGTTCTCCCTAGTCGGCCATCTTGGCCAGGGTGACTGGACCTCTCTTCACAGGACCTGCAGCAGGGGCTGCTTCTGGCTTTATGTTGGAAACAGGTCCCTTCTGACTGCCCTGACGCCCAAGGCCACCCTTGAACCCCCAAACCTTGGGTGTAGGCGTCCCCTCTGCACCCACAGCTGACTTAGCTTACTAGTAGGGCAAGGAACACATGCTCACACACTCTCTCTCTCTCTCTCTCTCTCTCTCTCTCTCTCTCTCTCTGTCACACACACACACACACACACACACACACACACACACACACACACACACGAAAACACCATGGGCTACTCGGTTTCTCTGGGCTGTCCTCAGGATCACAGGGACAGAGAGCCTTGCTTGCCAAATGTCCATTTTATTTCATGAACCCCATCTCTGCCCTCCTCAAAGACCCTTCCTCCTATCCTGCTCTTCTGCTTGGTGTTCTCTGGGGCATGCCTTCTGAGTCTTTTTCATAGTGTGTGTTCCCCCCCACCTCTCTCTCTCTGTCTCTCTCTCTGTCTCTCTGTCTCTGAGCTCTGCTCCAGGTAGAGCTGATGGACCCTGATGTGTCAGGAAAAGAGTGATATCCCAGAACCCCTCAAGAGGTCTGCCAGGCACCACCATGGTCATAGGCTACCTTGCTGTGTGTACCTCGTGGGTAGGAGCCCAAGTCACTGTTGTGATTAGGAGTGACTGTCAAGAGAAGCAGCCAGAGGAGGGTGTGGGCTGAAGGATGCCCCAAAGAGGCCAGACAGTCAGCTTACCATCCAGGCCAGGTACACTATGGGGCCTCTTCCCTGGGATGCCCATCATCCATGCGGGCAACATCCTCGTGCCTTCTCCTGACTGGCTAGCTCACCTGGGGACACAGGGAGAAGAAGAACAAGAGTTGACAAGGCCGCTATCCTGTCCTGTCCTGCCCTGCCCTGTCCATGGATCTCATGTGGAAAAATAAAGAAGGCACTATTGGCACAATGTGGGCCCTAGAAGATTGCACGATGTGTGTTTGCGTGTGTGTATGTGTGTGTTTGTGTGTGTGTGTGTGTGTATGTGTGTTCATTCTCTGTATGTCTCTCGGGTGGGAAGCTAGGAAGTTAGTGGCCAGAGGCAAGTCCAGAGAGGACCCTGCCTGTAGCAATGATTATGGTGTTTAGGTCAGAGGTGATTATCAGATGAACCGGATGACAGACAAGTAGAGGAAAGCCTTTAGGGCTTCATCCCTATTGACTGAGCACAAGGGATGCAGTTTTCCAGGATGGCTGGGCTGGGCTGGTGAAGGTCCATGAGCCTTGGTGCTTACCACCAGTTGAGTGACAACCCCATGGAAGGTGGCAGGACCCTTCCTTGGGGTTGGGCGGCCTGGCACCTCTGAGAACTCAGAGCAGGCCCAATCCTGATGGAGTTTCCTTTGGAGCATCAGAGTGGATGCTTGCAGAAGGCTTCCAAGAGTGAGAGAGATGACCAGCAATGGCAATGGCAGGGTTGTGTCCAGGAGGCTGGGAGAGTGACCTTCTTCTAGGGGCCATTCTGCAAGAGGCTGGCTGTGTGCAGCTGGGCCCCTGGAGACTCTCAGTGCCACTGGAAGGAAGGCTTCCTGTTGGAGAGTGACAAGCATTTGCCCAGTGATCACGTTCTGTATATCACTTGGTCTCCAGACAGACCTCTATGCCCTGGATACTGCCGCGGGACCTCTGTGGGTCACTCTGATGGAGAGGAACACCTGGAGAGAGGAGGAGCTACAAATAGACAGACAGAGAATGAGACAGAGACAGAGAAAGAGGGAGAGAGAGAGACAGAGATACAGAGAAAGACAGAGGGGGGGTACAAAGGGGGCAGAGAGAGTGGTGATCCCTGTAGGGGTTCGTGGGTGTGTTTGTATGCAGCCTGTTGGCCAGACCCATTTTCTCCAGGGAGGAAATGTTGTCTGTGCTATGGATTTGGGCGCTAGAGAGAATGGATGACAGTGCCTGGTGTAGATTTTTGTGTGGAGTCTGGGGCCTTTGTTAGAAGTGGCCTGGAGAGATGGCTCAGTGGCTAAGAGCACTGTCTGCTCTTCCAGCAGTCCTGAGTTCCATTCCCAGCCATCTGGGGGTGGCTGACAGTCATCTAGACTGGAATCTGATGCCCTCTTGCAGCAGGCAGGCGCACACATACCGGCTAGGGAGATCACACATAGAATAAGTAAAATCTGTAGGGCGGTGTGTGCGTGTGTGTGGGGGTGGGGGGTGAAGAAGTGGCAGAAGAGGTCAGGAACGGGAAGGATGTGCTGGGGGGATCCTGGTGGGACAAGAGACAGTTGCTCCTTCTGCATCCTTTGTAGGTGCCCTCTGGTCCCCTGGAATCTCCTGAGAGAGCTGCAAGCTGCATTCCTGACCAGCCCTGGCACAGGGAGGTAGGTGGGTGTGCAAGGAGGACTCAGAAAGGAAGATCCATGTCTGAGAAGCACTTGGGGTCTCCGGAGGGAGGGAAGAGAGTGAAGTGTCCTGAGCGGTGCCCCGTGGTCTGGGGGTGCGTGTGGGGTGTAGGCCTGAGGAGAGGACAGAGATTGTGCCAGACCTCCTGGGAGCTCAGGATGGTTGCCTGGTTGGCTGGTGGGGCCCAGTAAAGTGGTCAGGTTGGGGGCCCAAGCCAGGGCCTGGTAGGCCACTGGGCAGATTGGGGTGGAAGGCTTCTGCTTTTGCCATGTCCCTGTCACACACAGAGGCCTGCCCTTGGCCCAGCATCCCCCAGGGAGCCTCCTCCTGCCAGGTGGGAAGCCAGTGCTGGGCTCAGGGCCCCCCTGAGGCAGGGGTCCCCTGTGCCCTTGACCTGGCGGCTTGGTTGTGCCCAGGGTCCCTCGTGTCAGCACTCCCAGGTGAAGCCTGGCAGCTGTAGTGGTCACCAGAGTGGGCAGAGTGGGCGGGGTTAGGCCCAGAGCTGCTTGGGCTGCCAGGGGGCGTGGCTAAGCTCCTGGTGTGTGTCTGAGGCTCCTCCCCTAAGGTGTAGATTGGCAGGAGGCTTTCTCTAGAGTTCCCTGAGGGTAGCCTTGCAGGCACAGGTGAGCTGCCTCCTTCTCCAGCCAGCAAGCCCTTCAGGGGCTGCCAGGTGCCCTAAGTGGAGGTTGTCCTGTCTGGGCAGTGCACTGTGTCCCAGGAGTCCTTGCGACCCGTGCGCGCCTCCCCCTCTGCACACCCCCTCTACCTCATCCTCCCCTGCGCGCCGCTCCCCCCACTGCGCATCAGACTCCCCAGGGTCCCTCCACTCCTACACCCAGGCACCCAAGCTCACAGCCCTTCCCTTCGGGACTCTTGCAGGCTGCCCAGAGACCCATCTCAGGACTCTCAGGGCCTTGGGCTTAGCGGCCATCTTAGAGTCTGGCGGCATCCCGTTGGCGTTTTTTGCTTCGCGAAGGGCGGAGGGAGTGCACCCATCACCCTCCGCCACTGGCATCTGCGGTGCACTACTGCCATCAAGCGGGATGCTTTTGCTGCTGGCAGCTGCAGTTCCCTTGCTTGTCTGCACATGGCGGCCACAGTGCCCATTGGCAGCTTCTCCGGGCCTGCTGGGCGGCAAGGACGTGCTGGTCTCCTGGCCCTGGGCCCTTCTTGGGCCACCAGACCTGTGGGAGGTAGCAGGGTGGAGGTGACCCGTGGCCAGGACACAGCGCCTCAGGCCTTAGCTACCAGGGCTCTGCAAGCACAGCCTCCCAGGTTCTCCCTAGTCGGCCATCTTGGCCAGGGTGACTGGACCTCTCTTCACCGGACCTGCAGCAGGGGCTGCTTCTGGCAGTATGTTGGAAACAGGTCCCTTCTGACTGCCCTGGTGCCCAAGGCCACCCTTGAACCCCCAAACCTTGGGTGTAGGCGTCCCCTCTGCACCCACAGCTGGCTTAGCTACTAGTAGGGCAAGGAACACATGCTCACACACACACACACACACACACACACACACACACACACACACACACACGTAAGTTCCATATATAGTAAAACTGTTGTATTGGTTTTTCTGAGTGTGGCTTATTTTGCTTAGCATAATGATCTCATTGTTTCATTTCTTCATACAAATGGAGATCATGTTTCCTTGGTACATTCGTATCTTGGGCAGCTGTGTTGGTTCCATTTTGAGCTATTTTGAATAGTGCAGCAGTAAATATGGATGTGTACCCATCTCTGTGGCCTATTGACTTCCTCTATGTGTAGATGTCCAGTGTGAGACACTGCTGTTTCTTTCCCTTTTTGAAACTGGGCCTTACTAGGTAGCGGCTATCCTGGGGCCCATTATGTAGACCAGGATGACCTCACACTCACAGAGATTGCCCTGCTTCTGCCTCCTCAGTGCTGGGATTAAAGGCAGCAGCACAAGGCCCAGCCTTCTCTTATTTCTTGGTTGTAAGGGGTGTAAGTACTGCTGGACCTTGCTTTGTGGGAACACCTGAGTTGGAGGCCACTGTGACTTTCTCTTGGGTAACAGGTGTAAATATCCTTAGGGCAGGTTAAGTATGTATTATTTTCTTTTAGCCAGTCTGGTACAGCCCTTTTTTATAATCACCTAGCTGGTTGGGTCAGTATTGGCAGCCTTGGCACCATCATATGTCTTTGCAATCATTCTTGTAGGACACATGGGGCTTTTTATATGGCTTAAACGGGTGGCCCAATTAAAGATGTCCCTCTTTGTTGTCAGGCTTTGGTTAAGCCATTCCTACTCCAGTATAAATAACCTGCCCTGCATGCACACATATCTAGCAGTCCTGACCTACGTGGAGGAGATACTGACTGGCACTTACTAAAGCCAGCATTTGGAGACATGGCTTTCCCACATGAAGGGATTCTCTAGGGTCAGTTCCCATAGGATGCCTCCCCATACTCAAGGCAGGGTCAGAGAGGCTGAGTGGGGACCAGGGTGAATGCATATCCACAGGATCAAGGACATCTGGAGGCAGACTAGGAGCTGAGTCACTGTCCCCATTTCTAGGTAGTTTTGAGATGGTCAGTGGCAGTAGCTGGTCTGGGTTGGCTCTCTTTGGCATTAGTGTGGTAGGTGGCTTGACACCTGCAAATTTGAGAGTTGAGGGAGTGAGTGGGGCAGCTTGGGAAATTAAAAAAAATTACGGTTTTTCCGTATACGTTTATATTATTACACATACATGCAATAAACTGCCTACAGGAAGAAGAACTGTGATGTAATCAGGAATTCTATAAATGTTACATTTTTAGTGTTTTGGCTATTTGTATTTGACAGCCTTTGACATCTTTCCTGTCTTGGTTTGTCCAAAATTCTGAATGTATATCAATCTTCATCACATCTTGTCATTAAGCAGTTTGGACAATTTTTTTGTGCAGTGTCAGCCAATTCTATGAAGACCCACTAGTGGTACTTGTGACCCTACTCTCAGAGTTGCTGAGTCCTTTGGGAGCAGTGGATTTTAAAAGAAGTGTAACCACACTTTACAGTGTGCAGTGCACACTAAATAATACACGTGGCAGAACTAAAGTTCTATTTGTTTTCCCAGGCCTGAAGATTGGGAGTGGTACTGTGTGTGAAAGTTTCAAGTTAATTCTCTGTGCAGGTAGAAAAAGCTACCAGGCCTGAGAAGTGCACACTGTAACCAGAAAATGTTTCTAGCCATGTTTACATGGATAGGACCTCTGTTTTGTGTCAACCTGAGGCCCTTGGATGCCTGATTTTCCAAGAATACATTGAAAGGCTCTACTAGGTTGTGGGGTGAGTATTGGCAGCCTTGGCACCACCACATTTCTTTTCAATAATTTTTGCAGATTCAGTAGCCATAACACTGTGAAATTATTCACATAACTCGTTCACTATCCTTATTTATCATTTTATTTGGATTTTCAAGGCAGAATCTCACTATGTAGCCCTGGCTATCCTGGAACTCACTCTGTAGCCAGGCTCGCCTCACAGAGCTCTCCCTCCCTCTGCTTCTGAAGATCTAGGATTAAAGGTCTGTGCTACCACTGTCTGGCTTAATTTTAAATTCCTTGTCTCAATTTCTCCAGAGACTTAATACCAGTGCCTTGATATGCCTTTGAGGCTTTGGCTTGGAGACCAGTTGGTACCATATTGAGGCTTTGGATGCAATCTCCTATTGGATGATCAAGCCATCCGGTTCTCCCTGCTTATCTCCCCAAAGGTCCTTACCTGGTCTGGATGTTCAGCCTAGCCTTGTCATGTTTACTCTTGGGCCTCATAGTCTCCTTAGCCACTGGTGTGAAACCCTAGAATTCATTCAGGGGTGGGGACTTCTTCCTTGCAGAGACCATCAGAGAGCTGAGAGGCCTGGGAGCAGCAGTGATTCTTCATCAACTGCCGTCCTGCTGAAGGAGATCTTGCTGGGGCCTCCTGAAATGACTAAGTACTCCAACACCAATGAGAGCAGAAGGGAGGAGATGCCACCACTGGACTGAAGCCAAGCGAGCTCCTGAAAGGCCTCAGTCCTGGCTCTAGTTTGCATTCTCATTTGATACTCTAAAACCACAAGGGCAGGTAGGCAAACAAGGGAGATTTTGCTGAAGGCATGAGGCAGTCAGCAGATTGCACAGGGCAGCAATCTGGTGTTCTAGCTATTTCTCTGGGTTATTTTCTTCCGGGTAGCAAGGAATGTCATGCTTGGCAAATAAGCAATTACAAGGAGCACTTTAAGTAAATCACCAAATAAATTGATAAATCAGTGTCTAATAATTGGTCTTCTTTTTAGCAATATGTGGGAATCATGCTTAGTTTTACTTATGAAGTCATCAAAAAAGCATAATATTTGTCCTGAGGAATGTAATTACAGTAGAAAGAAACAAATAATTGTTAAGATGATAGTGTCACTATTTGTTTTCTTTTATTGAAATAGATTCTGTAGCCTATAACTAATAAAGCAACAGTTTTCCTTAGCCCCGCTGGCTCCCCAAATTAATTGTCACAGAGAGACTGTGATTTCTTTTACAAGCTTAAAGCACTGGATCTAGGTAGATATCAAACTTCTAAGCTATTTAGCTATCCCTCAGCTACACACCCAAATCTAACTGCTAATAAGTCACTCTTTCTGGGCTGGACTGAGGGATGTGACACAGCATCACATGGTGTATGTGAGAATGTGCTCCTCTTGGGTGTAACCAGATCTTGGGGACCAGTAATTAGCATTAGAATACATAGCACCAGACCAACCTCCAACAAGATTATTTTATCACATAAAACATTTTATTACATAAAATAATTTTATCACTACACAAAATTTATCCCTGATTATGTTTTCTCCTCCCTGTGTTCCTCCCAGATCCTTCTCGCCTCACCTCCCATCCAGATTCAGTCCCTCTCTGCCTCTCAGTAGAAAAGGACAGACTTCTAAGAGATAATAAAATATATCAACATAAAGTATAAGAATATAAAATAAAAACTATGATATCAGAGTAGGACAGGACAAGACAACAGATGGCACAGAGCCCAAGAGAAGGCACAAGAATCAGAGACTCCTTCATTTCCACACTCAGGAATTCCATAAAAACACTAATCCAGAAGCCGTAATATATATGCAGAGGACCTGATGTAGACCTGTGCAGGCCCTGTGCATGCAGCCTCAGGCGTTATTCTATTTTACATATTTGTATTATTTATATATTGATCTCATTCTCATGGTTTTAGCTAAAAGCTTGAGCGCTCTGTAGAACAATAACGTTGTGAATGGGTACTCCTCCTATTTCCTCCCCATACTGTCCCACTTCCCCTCTCCCCCAGATCCACTGCCCCTCCTTCTCCCTTCAGAAAAGAGCAGGCCTTCCAGTGATATCAACCGGACACGTAATAAGACTAGGCACAGAGCCTTGTATTGAGGCTAAAGGAGACAACCCAGCAGGAGGAAGAAAGCAGCTATTAGACTTAGAGAAGTGACTCTGTTGTCTCTCCAGCACCATGTCTTCCTGTGTGCCGCCATGCTCCCGTGATGATAATGGACTAAACCTCTGAACCTAAGCAAGTTCCATTTGAGGGCTTTCTGAGAGCTGCTGTGGTTGTGATGTGTCTTCCCAGCAATAAAACCCTCAGACAGGTACCCTCATCATTATTCCTAATTATAGAAAAACTCTTACAGGCCAGGCTTGGTTGTGCATGCCTGTAATCCCAGCATTTGGGAGGCAGAGGAAGGTGGATCGCTGTGAGTTGGAGGCCAGCCTGGTCTACAAACTGAGTCCAGGGCAGTCAAGGCTTCACAGAGAAACCCTGTCTCAAAAAAACAAAACAAACAAGAAACAAAAGTAATGCTGGCAAGGATGAGAACACAGGGGGATCTGTGTACACTGTTTTGAGAATGTAAACTAGTGCAGTGACTATGGAAATCAGTATCAAGGGTCCTAAAAACTAAATATAGATCTTTTATATAGCTGAGCTATGCCACTCCTGTGTCCTTACCCAAAGGGCTATGAGTCAACATATCAGAGAGAGACACTTGCACACCAATGTTTATTGCAGCACTATTCCCAACAGTTAAGCTGTGGGACCAACCTAGGTGCCCCATGGTAAGGAAATACAAAAGAAAATGTGACGCGCATATATTATTGTAATGGAAGATTTGGTTCCTTTGTAAACTCGGTTGTGCTCCGTAAATATGTTTTAGTGTTAATCCTGAGTGGGATTTCAGTTTGAGCTTTAGCTTGTCCACACCAGTAAATTGTCTCGTGAGGGGCGTGGCTTTTGCCAGCTGTTAAGGCCTTCCTGGTGTAGCTGGGAGAAGGGCTTGGTATAGGGCTTAAGGCTATAAGTAAGAGCACAGGGAGGGAGAGCACAGTGTGACATGCAGTGTTGCCATGTGGCCTGGCCTGTAACAGTTTGAAGAGACCAGGTGTCGTGGTTTGGAGCAGACAGACAGAGAGAAATGCTTTGAGGAGCAGTGGCTTGGGGGAGACTGCTGGCTGGTGCTGTTGGAGGAGATGGGTATAGCCCAGAGGAACCCAATTGACCTTAAGCAGCCAGGAGAAGCAGAGGGGCCCCTCTCCCCACTAACCTTCTCTCTCCTATGTAAGGTTGGGAGGTTGGAAGTGAGGCTGAGGCCTATACACACTAAAGAGAGAAGAGTTTACTTATAGAAAGATTTTTCATCCATTAAAAAAATAAGTAGTGTCATTTGGAGGAGAATAGATGCAACTGGGATGATGATGTTAAGTGAATTTCATCTCAGAAAGACAGACAGACATTTTCTATCATATGTTGTTGTTAAAACGTCTTCCCAACTGAAGATGTAAGCAAGGCCTCTCTCTCCTCCTAGGGCCCAGACTACAAACTGAGGTGTAATTCCATCAACGTTCACTATGGAGAACCAGGGAGCTTATTTATTGGGCTTCCTGGCAGAGCATAGGTGAGAGGTGACTTAGAGGTGCGGGCACTTCTCCTCTATCCAGCCCCACCTGGAAAGCCCTACCCAGCAGGAATGAGAGAGAGAGAGAGGGAGAGAGAGAGAGAGAGAGAGATACACCCATGCAGACCCCAGGTGGGGCTCGGCTACTGTAAAATGTCAACAAGCCTGGCTGGGATAACCTTTTGCTAGAGGGGCTTAGCTGAATGTTCTAAGGAAGCAGTGCTTTGGCTAGGGGGACAGTCACTCAACACACTCTGCCTCTTCTTCCAGCTCTTACATTCTTCCCACGCCCCTCTTCAACAGTCCCTGAGCCATGAAGGGGGTGATACTGATGCGCAACTACATTTCTTGTGCTCCAAGAGGGACTGTGTCTCCATTGCTTTCTGGCCACTCCTCCATCTCCAGGTCATAGTCACTGAAGCCACCCTTGCACTAGTTGGTGCATCTTGCCTGCTCCTCCTATCACAAAGCATGCAGGATGCGTGGTGGCACACATTTTTAATCCCAGCACTCAGAAAGCACAGCCAGGGGGAGTCTCTGTGAGTTCAAGACCACCCTGGTCTACGTAGCAAGTTCTAGGACTATATAGAGAGGGACCATGTCTAAAAAGAAAAGCACGCAGAATCAATGGTTCCCTGGCACTTTGAGGGTTAATTGTCCTCAGCATACTTAGCAGCTACTTTTGTAAGTATAGAATCTAGCTCTTGGGAGAGGATACTCCAGGCCCAGTTCTAGCTTTCTTTCTCAAAGTACAGCAAGCAAAGGATGTAACCGCTTCAGCAGTAGGGTCTAACATGTATGGGTGTTTTGTCTGCATGTATGTCTGTGCATCACATGCATGCAGTGCCCATAGAGGCCATAAAAGGACGATGGATCCTCTGGGACTAGAGGTACATTTGTGAGCCACCTTATGGGTGCTGGAAATTGAACCAGGGTCCTGTGGAAGAGCCACTGCGCTCTCTTAACCACTGAGCTTCCTCTGCAGGACACGAAACTGTAATCTTAATAAAATATTCTAAAGGTTTTTAAAACGCAAAATAAAGCTGTTTACCAATCAATAGATGAACATTTACAATCAATCTGGATGACAGCAAACACTAACATTGAATCCTATTAGGCAGTATTGGTCTCCCAAGAGTTCAGTTCTTGTCCTTAATTCCTTTGAAAAGAAAGTAAAGTCTCCTTTTTCATCTAAGAAGATTCAAGTTGCCTACTGAGCTTGGAAAAAAACAAAGCTAGTTAAAAAAAATAATACTACGTGAGATATGATAAGTCTAAATTTACATAAAGATTTTTAGATACACCAAATGTTTTCTTCAAGGCTGCCAACTACAAATAGTCCAAACACTATGAATGTAACATTCATATAATTCCTGATTGTTTCGTGGTTATTCTTGCTGTGGTAGCTAATTGTATATGTGTGTGATGATATTAATATATATGTAAAATATAAAAAATATTTAATGACTTATAAAAGACCAAAAAAAAAGAAAAAGAAAAGAAATGTGCTTTTCATATTTAAGTTTAAAGTATTTGTCGAAATTTGTTTTCTTTCCTTTTGTGTAAATACATAATCATCTAGATTTTAGCTTTCTCTGGAAGGTTCAGAGCCTAAAATAATCCTTCCACTTTACAGAAGAAGTTTCCCTGATTTAGGATCCTTCATTTTGGACAACTCTATTTTACCCAATAGCCGTAGAGTCAAGAGGGGTTGGGGTCAGGGCTAGAGAGACAGCTCAGCAGCTAAGAACACTGTTGCTCTTCCAGAGGGCACTAGTTCTGTTCCCAGCGCTGACGTCAGCTTGATCATATATTCCCTTCATGCCAGTGCTAGGGGAATCAGCTACCTTCTCCTGAGCTGCCTCCCTTAGGTTCCAGCACTGACTTGGCACAGACACTTTAAAAGAGGAGGGGAGAGGAGGGATAGGGACAGCTTTGACCTAATGAGAGGCCTGAGTTTCTAAGACCACACACAAAAAACCAAACAAAACAAGAAGATGTTTCCTAAAATGGAAGGTTTTGGATCAATTATTGGACGATGGCCATGACCGTCTTCACTCATCAACAAATCAGCTTACAGCTGGCTACCTGGTGAGAAAACTGTTTATATAACCGTCATAAGCCCCGCCTCCACCCCCTGTGACGCACAGTATAACCCTTGTAGTGCCCAGATGTTAGGAGAGACTCTCAGGTTGCCATCTGCCTGGGCTGGTGTCTTCTGCCACTGCGTCCCTGCTACTTCCATGAGACCACCTCAGGTAACACCATAGACTTTTTTCCTTTCACCTGGGGTGTCTGCCGAAGCTCCCTCTATAACTCTAAGGTCCCTGTGAATGTCTTTAGGAGCCAACAGCTTCTTAATCACAATCTTTCCCGAAGTGTCCTGGTGGTCCATGCCATAATCCCTCCGCATCGCCCGGACCTTGGCAGTCCGAGGAGTCAGTATCGTCTTTATCCCTCTTCCATCAAGGCCTTGTTGACGTACTAACTAGTGCCATGTCTAATGCCGGGCATCAAAACACACCCAAAGAGAGCCAAGACAACCCATTAACACTTGAGGGAGAGTGGGTACAGGAGGCGGCAGAAGGTGCCGGGATAGGCTGCGAGTCCGGCCTGGATTGGGTTTCTGATGGACCTGAAGAACTTAGTCCCGGACAGGTGGAGACTGTTGGGACTGAGAGAAACCTAGAGCGTGCCGAGGCTGAAGAAAAGTCGGAGGAGGAGGAGGAGGAGGAAGAAGAAGATGATGAAAGCCCTACAGTAGATCCAGATATTGTGGTGAATACCCGACATTTTCCAGTCCCTAACTTACGTATTATGTTCATGGAGCTAGTCCACACCATTCTGAATCGTGTGTATAGCAAAAACCACATGCTGATTAGGGACCTCGAAGTGATGGTAACACCTGACACCTCTGCATCTGACCACTCAAGTGAGGACCAAGTACCACCCGGGCCCATCCCATCAACTGTGAGGGCCTCAGACTATGAGAGTCGGGGATCAGGCATGACCCAGAGCCTGCGGGAGGTTATCTCCACATTTCCAGAGTTTGAGGAGCCTGAAGATTTCGAGGAAGCAGAAGATTGTCACCTGTATGAGCCAGCAGTTAGGGCAGCCCAGGAACCCGCAGAGCAAGGCACAGGAGAGGTGGCAGCAGAAGCTACAGCAGAAGAACCACCAAAGCAAGTCATAAAGCAGATCGTGGCCTCAGAGGGTAAGGAATCAGGCCTAGGTGCCTGGAGAAGCCATCAGTGCTGGGCAGTGGGCAGTGACAGGGAAGAAGGAAATAGGCAAATGACCAGGCCTGGGAGGGAGGGAGGCTGCTGCCTTGGCTAAGGCTGCTCCTTTACTGGGCAGAAACAATGAGCTGTGGGAGGTGCTGGGCTCAATCAAAGGTCAAAATGTCTGGTTTTCTTTTTTAATGGTTTGTTAGTTGTTATTGGTTTTGGTTTTGTTCATTTGTTGTGAGAGAGGTGTCTCATTCCTTGTTGTGGTTGGGCTGGTCTGGAACTCTCTAGGCAACAGAGGGTGATTTTTACTCACAATTTCTTGCCTCTTGGGGGCCACTGAGTGCTGGGATTAAAGTCCTACTTCACTGGGCCAGTTCTATGACAACCTTTCCACATTTTTGTTCTGAAACAGAGACTCACACAGGATAGATTGGTCTTGAACTCACTATGTAGGCAAGGTGTCCAAAAGAGAGCTTGGGAGCTAGTAGAAGGGAAGCCTGACAACAAAAAAACCAGTAAATAGCATTCCTCATTTTGAGTCTGTGGCTTTGAAAAGTGTGAAGGTTCTTGGAAATGTGGTTTTCTGCATGGACATGGTTTGGGAGCACTTGGTGGGAAGGGAAGCCTTAATCTTCATATATTGAGAAAAATTGCTTGAGGCAAAACAAGGAGCTTCCTTCCAAAATTCTGCCCAAGGTATAATGGGTGCAAGGTGGTTGACTTATGCCCCTCATTTCTTCTTCTAAGGAGAAGAAATGTACTTCATTGCTTAGGATATTTTCTGGTAAAGGGAGAGACATGTCCCTGGGGAAAAGATCATTGGGCAGATGTGTCAAGAGTAGGGAAGTGTAGCCTGAAAACCAGGAAGGAACTCAACTACAGCTGTTTCTGTAGTTACTCATGCACCCGCTGTTTCTCTCAAGGGTAGATGTGGGTGGTGCTATTGGTTGGGAATTAGGCTAGTGTGTGTGTGTGTGTGTGTGTGTGTGTGTGTGTGTGTGTGTGTGTGTGTGTGTGTGTGTGGTTTGTAATGGTCTTTCCTGAATACATAGGTGGGTGTCGTTCTGATGACCAGAATGAAAATTACAACGTAGTGGATGAGGACGCTGGACAAGAAGAAACAGAAAACCAAGAAGCATTTGCTGAAATGGACCCACATCTCTAAGGCTACAGAGCCAGCAAATCCAGGTTTCTATGCATAGCTGGGAACACCAATCACTCCCCCTGTAGTTACTTCTCAGTTGAGCCTTGTTCTTTTCAAATTCTAGTTAATTGAGGAAAACGATTTCAAATTCAAACAAAATTCAGTTTAACTTTCTTCCTAAAATGTCTTAGAATGTGATTAAAACTTGGTGGCTGTCCCTGCTATTCAAAGCTCTGTTGTCCACAGATGTAAGGCTACTATCAAGTGGTAAACCTATTAGACTTAACCCCGTTATCACATCTAGATCAGTCTCTGTTTAGAGAGCAATTGTCAGAAGTAACAGTGGCGGAGGCTGGGCCAGGCAGGAGTTGAGTCCTCAGGGCTCCACCACAGTTAGGCCGTCACCTATACTAAGTAGGAATCAATGCCTTTGAGAGCACTACAGACAAATTGTAAAACAGTTAGACACTTCAGGTAGGACCATTTTCAGTTACTAATACCTACCTATTCATTTAGTTATCAAGTTTTATATTTTAAACAAGTCAAAAGAAATGTAGTCCTCATAGGATCATTTAGAATTAAATTGATAATTAAAATTTAAAGGCTATCTCTTCAAATGATTAAATTTTCTTCTCCTCTTTCTCTTTTTGTCCACACAGCTAAGTGCCTGGTGAACTATGTGGAAGCCGAAGGTCTGGAGGGTAAGGAAGCGTCACATGTGCACCTAGTACTGGCTTTTACAGATAGAGGGATTCCTTTACATGCCAACAGAGTCTCTCAAGGAGAATAAACAAGACTGGGGTGTTGGCTTCATGGAGTAGAGGGTGGGGTTAGAATGTGCAAGGCTATGAGTTTGAATCTCAGGTGCCAAGCACAGGGTTTCATGCCCACACTTGTGCACATGCACATGTGCAGGCACACACTCACATACAAGCACGCATGAGCACACACACACACACACACACACACACACACACACACACACACACACACACACAGACACCAACAGCCAAAAAGCTGGTGCAATCACATGATTGGTTGCATAAGCACCCTGATAGGCATGGATTTGATTTATAAGCGGAAAGCGTGTAGATCCTCTGTAAATCACTTGAGTAATAGCACAAGCAGCAGGCATGAACAAGGGCTGAACATTTTCTTAAATATAGGAAGCAGATTAACCTGGTATAATTGATTCTTTTCTCTCCTTTTCATCTATAGTGAAGAGGAATAGCAATAAAAGGATGAAGAGAGAATGCCCATTGAACGTCACCAAATTTAGATTGTCCACTTGTTAGCTCAACAATATTTCATCAACACTGACTTCATCACATTCGTCATCTGTTAGCGATATTCCTAATTATAAATTTAACATCACTTGCTCACCTTCCAAATTAGACACTGTCAAGTGCTAAAATAAAGCAGGCATACTTGGAGGCCACACTGTGATTCAGTTTTACTTCTTTCACGTTTGTTGGACGGGGATAATTTTTCACTATTTCATACTTACTTTAGTTCTTTTATTGCAGCCAAATAAGTAAAATGACAAGCTTAAAACCATTTTACAAGCAGGAAGATGAAGTTTCAGGCTTTAGTTAAAACTCCATGATACTGTCCAGTTACATGTGCCTTTTCTCTTACCTGTTACAAATATAGTTGAAAGTATTAACTAAAGTGGAAAAAAGATTTTAAAAAGAAAGAACAGAAGTGTTGGTAGCTTTTATTTAGATAAATACTTCTGAATCATTTCTGCTTTTTGCTTCTCTGGCCAGGTTATTGTAACTGAAGAGCATACTTGTTTTAGTTATTTTATTGTGCTCCAAGTGCAATTAAATGTCAATTCTACAACAGGTTTAGTATGTGGGGTAGCAAGGCTTTAAAGCTCTGTTCTCTCCTACATAAGTCACTACTTTCCTGTACCTACTGAATACTTAACATAAAGCTAGTCTCATTGGACACATGCTGTGTGAAAAACACAAGGGACAGTAGCTCAATTCTTTGAGAATTTCAAGAGAGAGAACTTGCACATTTTGTTTTGCTTTTCTCTATGTTTGTGTATGTCAGCATGTGTCTGGGCGCCCATACAGAGCGTGAGAGGGGACACAATGCCTTGGAGATGGAGATATAAGAGGCTCCCAGACATAGGAGCTGGGCACTGAGCAGCAAGGCCTCTTCAGCACTAAGCTATCTCTCCAGTCCCTGCAATGCCTTCTTAATTTGCTCTTCCCTTTATCAGAATGTATTCTTTATGTCTTCTTACTGTTCTCCTCTGAGTTCAGCTACTGTTTTGTCAGCTATTGGGAGAGCTGTGCTGGCTTTTGTTTTTCCAGTCTCATTTGCTTAAAATGCTTTTCTCTATCCTTTCACTGTGAGGCACTGCCTGTGCTTAAAGCTGAGATGACCTTTTTTTTTTTTTTTTTGCTTTTTGCTTTTTTGTTGTTGTTGTTGTTTTTTTGGGAGGATTATTTTTTTTTTCTTTTTTTTCTTTTTTTTTCTTTTTTTTTATTAATTTATTCTTGTTACATCTCAATGTTTATCTCATCCCTTGTATCCTCCCATTCCTCCCCCCCCATTTTCCCATTATTCCCCTCCCCTATGACGTTCCTGAGGGGGATTACCTCCCCCTATATATTCTTATAGGGTATCAAGTCTCTTCTCAGCTACCTGCTGTCCTTCCTCTGAGTGCCACCAGGTCTCCCCCTCCAGGGGACATGGTCAAATGTGAGGCACCAGAGTATGTGAGAAAGTCATATCACACTCTCCACTCAACTGTGGAGAATATTCTGACCATTGGCTAGATCTGGGAAGGGGTTTAAAGTTTACCTCCTGTATTGTCCTTGGCTGGTGCCTTAGTTTGAGCGGGACCCCTGGGCCCAAATCTGCCTATCATATTGTTCTACTTGGAGATTTCTAGGACCCTCTGTATCCTTTTATTTTGCTGTTCTCCCATGCGTCTCTCATTTAGAGTCCCAATAGGATGCCTTCCCCTCTGTCCCAGTTTCCTGGTAAGTGAAGGCTTTCGTGGGACATGCCCCTTGGGCTCGTATGCAGATATAAGTGAGTATATACCATTTGATTCTTTCTGCTTCTGGGTTAACTCACTCATTATGATCATTTCTAGCTCAATCCATTTATCCACAAATTTCGGGAACTCCTTGTTTTTAATAGCTGAGTAGTATTCCATAGTGTATATGTACCACAGTTTTTTTATCCACTCTTCTACTGAGGGACACTTAGGCTGTTTCCATGTTCTGGCTATTATGAATAAGGCTGCTATGAACATGGTTGAGCAAATTTTCTTGTTGTGTGCTGGAGCATCTTCTGGGTATATTCCAAGGAGTGGAATAGCTGGGTCTTGAGGAAGCCCTATTCCCATTTTTCTGAGATAGCACCAGATAGATTTCCAAAGTGGCTGTACTAGTTTGCATTCCCACCAGCAATGAAGGAGTGTTCCTCTCTCCCCACATCCTCGCCAGCATGTGGTGTCGCTTGAGTTTTTGATCTTAGCCATTCTGATGGGTGTAAGATGGAATCTCAGAGTTGTTTTGATTTGAATTTCCCTGATGACTAAGGAGGTTGAGCATTTCTTTAAGTGTTTCTCAGCCATTTGATACTCCTCTGTTGAGAATTCTCTGTTTAGTTCCAAGCCCCATTTCTCAATTGGGTTATTCGGTTTGGTGGTGTTTAATTTCTTGAGTTCTTTATATATTTTGGATATTAGACCTTTGTCAGATGTAGGGTTGGTGAAGATTTTTTTCCCAGTCTGTAGGCTGTCGCTTTGTTATCTTGACAGTGTCTCCTGCCTTACAGAAGCTTCTCAGCCTCATGAGGTCCCATTTATTAATGGTTGACATTAAGGCCTGGGCCGTTGGTGTTCTGTTCAGGAAGTTGTCTCCTGTGCCAATATGTTCCAGGCTCTTTCCCACTTTTTCCTCTAAGTGGCTTAGTGTCTCTGGTTTTATGTTGAGGTCTTTAATCCACTTGGATTTGAGTTTTGTGCAAGGTGACAAATATGGGTCCAGTTTCATTTTTTTACACATAGACCTCCAGTTAGACCAGCACCATTTGTTGAAGATGCTATCGTTTTTCCATTGAATGGATTTGGCTTTTTTGTCAAAAATCAAGTGACCATATGTGTGTGGATTCATATCTGGGCCTTCGTTTCGATTCCACTGATCAACCAGCCTGGTGCTGTGCCAGTACCATGCCTTTTTAATTACTATTGCTTTATAGTACAGTTTGAAATCAGGTATGGAGATTCCTCCAGAGCACCTTTTATTGTACAAGATTGTTTTAGCTATTCTGGGTTTTTTGTTTTTCCATATGAAGTTCAGAATTGAACTTTCAATGTCTTTAAAAAATTTTGTAGGTATTTTGATAGGGATTGCATTGAATCTGTAGATTGCCTTTGGTAGGATGGCCATTTTTACTATGTTAATTCTCCTGATCCATGAGCAAGGAAGATCATGCCATCTTCTCAGGTCATCTTCAATCTCTTTCTTCAGAGTTTTGAAATTTTTTTCATACAAGTCCTTCACTTGCTTAGTTAGGGTAACTCCTAGATATTTTATATTGCTTGTGGCTAATGTGAAGGGTGTGGCTTTCCTAATTTCTTCCTCTGCAAGCTTGTCATTTGTGTATAGGAAGGCTACAGACTTTTTTGAGTTAATTTTGTATCCAGCCAATTTGCTGAAGGTGTTTATCAGCTTCAGGAGTTCTCTGGTGGAATTTTGAGGGTCACTTATGTACACTATCATATCATCTGCAAATAGGGATAATTTGACTTCCTCCTTTCCCATTTGGATACCCTTGATCTCCTTTTGTTGTCTTATTGCTCTGGCTAGATGTTCGAGTACTATATTGAACAGATATGGAGAGAGTGGGCAGCCTTGCCTTGTTCCCGATTTTAGAGGAATTTCCTTGAGTATCTCACCATTTACTTTGATTTTGGCTATTGGCTTGCTGTATATAGCCTTTACTATGTTGAGGAAAGTGCCTTGTATCCTCGATCTCTCTAAAACTTTAAACTTGAATGGGTGTTGAATTTTATCAAATGATTTCTCTGAATCCAAGGAGATGATCATGTGGTTTTTTATTTTCAGTTTGTTTATATGGTGGATTACATTGATGGATTTCCGTATATTAAACCATCCCTGCATGCCTGGAATGAAGCCTACTTGGTCATGATGAATGATATCTTTGATGTGTTCCTGTATTCGTTTTGCAAGTATTTTATTTAGTATTTTTGCATCTATGTTCATAAGAGAAATTGGTCTGAAATTCTCTTTCTTTGTTGCGTCTTTCTGAAGTTTAGGTATCAATGAGATTATGGCCTCATAGAACGAATTTGGTAATTTTCCATCCATTTCTATCTTTTGGAGTAGCTTGAAGAGTATCGGTATTGGGTCACCCTTGAAGGTCTGGTAGAATTCTGCACTGAAACCATCTGGCCCTGGGCTTTTTTTGGTTGGGAGACCATCGATGATTGCTTCTATTTCTGTAGGGGAAATGGGACTATTTAACTTGTTTATCTGTTCTTCATTCAACTTTGGCAAGTGAACTTGATCAAGAAAATCGTCCATTTCCCTTAGATTTTCAAATTTTGTGGCGTATATGCCTTCAAAGTAGGATCTTATGATTCTTTGTATTTCTTCAGTGTTTGTTGTTATGTCTCCCTTTTCATTTCTGATTTTGTTGATTTCAGTACTGTCTCTCTGCCTTTTAGTTAGTTTGGCTAATGGTCTGTCTATCTTGTTGATTTTCTCAAAGAACCAGCTCTTGGTTTTGTTGATTCTTTGGACTGTTTTCTTAGTTTCTAATTTGTTAATTTCAGCCCTGAGTTTGATTATTTCCAGGCGTCTACTCCTCTTGGGTGTTTCTGCTTCTTTTTTTTCTAGGGCTTCCAGTTGTGTTGTTAAGATGCTTATGTGCGATGTTTCCAATTTCTATTTAAAGGCACTTAGTGCTATGAATTTTCCTCTTAGCACTGCTTTCAATGTATCCCACAAATTTGGGTATGTTGTTTCTTCATTTTCATTGAATTTCAGAAACTCCTTGATTTCTTTCTTTATTTCTTCCCTGACCCAGGTGTCATTTAGCAGAGAGTTGTTTAGTTTCCACGTACGTGTAGGCTTTTTGTTATTTCTGTTGTTGTTGAATTGCAGCCTAAGAGCATGGTGATCTGATAGGATACAAGGTATTATTTCAATCCTCTTATATCTATTGAGGCTTGCTTTGTGACCTACGATGTGATCAATTTTGGAGAAGGTTCCATGGGGTGCAGAGAAGAAGGTGTATTCTTTCTTGTTTGGGTGAAAGGTTCTATAGATATCTGTTAGATCCATTTGACCCATGGCATTGGTTAATGATGTTATTTCTCGGCTTAGTTTCTGTTTCAATGACTTATCCTTCAGTGAGAGTGGGGTGTTGAAGTCTCCCACTATTATTGTGTGGGGATCGATGTGTGGTTTAAGCTTTTTTAGGAGATCTTTTACAAATGTGGGTGCCCTTGTAATGAGAGCATAGATGTTCAGAATTGTGATGTCATCTTGGTTGACTTTACCTTTGATGAGTATGAAGTGTCCTTCCTCATCCCTTTTGATTAATTTTGGTTGAAAGTCTATTTTGTTCGATACTAAAATGGCTACTACGCCTGCTTGCTTCTTGTGACCATTTGCTTGGAATATTTTTTTCCAACGTTTTACCCTGAGGTAATGCCTTTCATTATGGGTGAGATGTGTTTCTTGAATGCAGAAGAATGTTGGATCTTGTTTATGTACCCACTCAGTTAGTCTGTGTCTTTTTATTGGAGAATTGAGGCCATTGATGTTGAGAGATATTAATGACCAGTGACTGTTAAGAGTCTTAATTTTGATGTTGTTTCCAGTCGAGCGTTTGTGTAGTTGTGTTTTTGCCATGGGATAGTTATCTATTTCCTGGGTAGTTTTGGTTGTAGCTTGACCCTTTGGGATGGAGTTTTCCTTCTAGTACCTTCTGTAAAGCTGGATTTGTGGATAGGTACTGTTTGAATTTGTTTTTGTCATGGAATATTTTGTTTTCTCCATCAATGGTTATTGATAGTTTTGCTGGGTAAAGTAGTCTGGCCTGGCATCTGTGGTCTCTTAGGGTTTGCAGGATCTCTTTCCTGGCCCATCTGGCTTTTATGGTCTCTGCTGAGAAGTCGGGTGTAATTCTGATAGGTTTACCATTAAATGTTATTTGGCTCTTTTCCCTTGCAGCTTTTAATATTTTTTCTTTGTTCTGCATGTTTTGTGTTTTGATTATTATGTGGCGGGCAGTTTTTCTTTTCTTGTCAATTCTATCTGGTGTTCTGTAGGCCTCTTGTATGTTTATAGGCATTTCTTTCTTTAGATTGGGGAAATGTTCTTCTATGATTTTGTTGAGAATAGTTTCTGGGCCCTGGAGTCTGATGTCTTCTCTTTCTTCAATTCCTATTATCCTCAGATTTCTTCTTTTCATGGTGTCCTTAATTTCTTGGATGTTTTGTGTCAGGAGTTTTCCAGATTTGGCATTTTCTTTAATGGTTGATTCAATATCTGTGATTCTATCTTCTAGCCCTGAGATTCGTTCTTCCATCTCTTGGATTCTGTTAGAAAAGCTCACCTCTGTGTTGCTCGCCTTCTTCTCTGAGGTCTCACGTTCTCGTTTTTCTTCTGTCTGTGTGTTTATCATTGAATCCATTTTCATTTTCAGATCTTGAACTGATTTTTTGATTTCTTTCATCTGATTTTTTCTTTTTTTTTTTTTTTTTTTTTTTTTTTTTTTTTTTTTTTTTTTAAATATTTTTTTTTTTTTATTAATTTATTCTTGTTACATCTCAATGTTTATCCCATCCCTTGTATCCTCCCATTCCTCCCCCCCCCCATTTTCCCATTATTCCCCTCCCCTATGACTGTTCCTGAGGGGGATTACGTCCCCCTATATATTCTCATAGGGTATCAAGTCTCTTCTTGGCTACTTGCTGTCCTTCCTCTGAGTGCCACCAGGTCTCCCCCTCCAGGGGACATGGTCAAATGTGAGGCACCAGAGTATGTGAGAAAGTCGTATCACACTCTCCACTCAACTGTGGAGAATATTCTGACCATTGGCTAGATCTGGGAAGGGGTTTAAAGTTTACCTCCTGTATTGTCCTTGGCTGGTGCCTTAGTTTGAGCGGGATACCTGGGCCCGAATCTGCCTATCATATTGTTCTACTTATAGATTTCTAGGACCCTCTGGATCCTTTTATTTTGCTGTTCTCCCATGCGTCTCTCATTTAGAGTCCCAATAGGATGCCTTCCCCTCTGTCCCAGTTTCCGTAAGTGAAGGCTTTCGTGGGACATGCCCCTTGGGCTAGTATGCAGATATAAGTGAGTATATACCATTTGATTCTTTCTGCTTCTGGGTTAACTCACTCATTATGATCATTTCTAGCTCAATCCATTTATCCACAAATTTCGGGAATTCCTTGTTTTTAATAGCTGAGTAGTATTCCATAGTGTATATGTACCACAGTTTCTTTATCCATTCTTCTACTGAGGGACACTTAGGCTGTTTCCATGTTCTGGCTATTATGAATAAGGCTGCTATGAACATGGTTGAGCAAATTTTCTTGTTGTGTGCTGGAGCATCTTCTGGGTATATTCCAAGGAGTGGAATAGCTGGGTCTTGAGGAAGCCCTATTCCCATTTTTCTGAGATAGCACCAGATAGATTTCCAAAGTGGCTGTACTAGTTTGCATTCCCACCAGCAATGAAGGAGTGTTCCTCTCTCCCCACATCCTCGCCAGCATGTGGTGTCGCTTGAATTTTTGATCTTAGCCATTCTGATGGGTGTAAGATGGAATCTCAGAGTTGTTTTGATTTGCATTTCCCTGATGACTAAGGAGGTTGAGCATTTCTTTAAGTGTTTCTCAGCCATTTGATACTCCTCTGTTGAGAATTCTCTGTTTAGTTCCAAGCCCCATTTCTCAATTGGGTTATTCGGTTTGGTGGTGTTTAATTTCTTGAGTTCTTTATATATTTTGGATATTAGACCTTTGTCAGATGTAGGGTTGGTGAAGATTTTTTCCCAGTCTGTAGGCTGTCGCTTTGTTCTCTTGACAGTGTCTCCTGCCTTACAGAAGCTTCTCAGCCTCATGAGGTCCCATTTATTAATGGTTGACATTAGGGCCTGGGCCGTTGGTGTTCTGTTCAGGAAGTTGTCTCCTGTGCCAATATGTTCCAGGCTCTTTCCCACTTTTTCTTCTAAGTGAGTTAGTGTCTCTGGTTTTATGTTGAGGTCTTTAATCCACTTGGATTTGAGTTTTGTGCAAGGTGACAAATATGGGTCCAGTTTCATTTTTTTACACATAGACCTCCAGTTAGACCAGCACCATTTGTTGAAGATGCTATCCTTTTTCCATTGAATGGATTTGGCTTCTTTGTCAAAAATCAAGTGACCATATGTGTGTGGATTCATATCTGGGTCTTCGATTCGATTCCACTGATCAACCAGCCTGTTGCTGTGCCAGTACCATGCTGTTTTAATTACTATTGCTTTATAGTACAGTTTGAGATCAGGTATGGAGATTCCTCCGGAGCATCTTTTATTGTACAAGATTGTTTTAGCTATTCTGGGTTTTTGTTTTTCCATATGAAGTTCAGAATTGAACTTTCAATGTCTTTAAAAAATTGTGTAGTTATTTTGATAGGGATTGCATTGAATCTATAGATTGCTTTTGGTAGGATGGCCATTTTTACTATGTTAATTCTCCCGATCCATGAGCAAGGAAGATCACGCCATCTTCTCAGGTCATCTTCAATCTCTTTCTTCAGAGTTTTGAAATTTTTTTCATACAAGTCCTTCACTTGCTTAGTTAGGGTAACTCCTAGATATTTTATATTGCTTGTGGCTAATGTGAAGGGTGTGGTTTTCCTAATTTCTTCCTCTGCAAGCTTGTCATTTGTGTATAGGAAGGCTACAGACTTTTTTGAGTTAATTTTGTATCCAGCCAATTTGCTGAAGGTGTTTATCAGCTTTAGGAGTTCTCTGGTGGAGTTTTGAGGGTCACTTATGTACACTATCATATCATCTGCAAAGAGGGATAATTTGACTTCCTCCTTTCCCATTTGGATCCCCTTGATCTCCTTTTGTTGTCTTATTGCTCTGGCTAGAACTTCGAGTACTATATTGAAGAGATATGGAGAGAGTGGGCAGCCTTGCCTTGTTCCCGATTTGAGAGGAATTTCCTTGAGTATCTCACCATTTACTTTGATTTTGGCTATTGGCTTGCTGTATATAGCCTTTATTATGTTGAGGAAAGTGCCTTGTATCCCCGATCTCTCTAAAACTTTAAACATGAATGGGTGTTGAATTTTATCAAATGCTTTCTCTGCATCCAAGGAGATAATCATGTGGTTTTTTATTTTCAGTTTGTTTATATGATGGATTACATTGATGGATTTCCGTATATTAAACCATCCCTGCATGCCTGGAATGAAGCCTACTTGGTCATGATGAATGATATCTTTGATGTGCTCCTGTATTCGTTTTGCAAGTATTTTATTTAGTATTTTTGCATCTATGTTCATAAGAGAAATTGGTCTGAAATTCTCTTTCTTTGTTGAGTCTTTGTGAGGTTTAGGTATCAATGAGACTATGGCCTCATAGAATGAATTTGGTAATTTTCCATCCATTTCTATCTTTTGGAGTAGCTTGAAGAGTATCGGTATTAGCTCGCCCTTAAAGGTCTGGTAGAATTCTGCACTGAAACCATCTGGCCCTGGGCTTTTTTTGGTTGGGAGACCATCGATGATTGCTTCTATTTCTGTCGGGGAAATGGGACTATTTAACTTGTTTATCTGTTCTTCACTCAACTTTGGCAAGTGAACTTGATCAAGAAAATCGTCCATTTCCCTTAGATTTTCAAATTTTGTGGCGTATATGCCTTCAAAGTAGGATCTTATGATTCTTTGAATTTCTTCAGTGTCTGTTGTTATGTCTCCCTTTTCATTTCTGATTTTGTTGATTTCAATACTGTCTCTCTGCCTTTTAGTTAGTTTGGCTAATGGTCTGTCTATCTTGTTGATTTTCTCAAAGAACCAGCTCTTGGTTTTGTTGATTCTTTGGACTGTTTTCTTAGTTTCTAATTTGTTAATTTCAGCCCTGAGTTTGATAATTTCCAGGCGTCTACTCCTCTTGGGTGTTTCTGCTTCTTTTTTTTCTAGGGCTTCCAGTTGTGTTGTTAAGATGCTTATGTGCGATGTTTCCAATTTCTTTTTAAAGGCACTTAGTGCTATGAATTTTCCTCTTAGCACTGCTTTCAATGTATCCCACAAATTTGGGTATGTTGTTTCTTCATTTTCATTGAATTTCAGAAACTCCTTGATTTCTTTCTTTATTTCTTCCCTGACCCAGGTGTCATTTAGCAGAGAGTTGTTTAGTTTCCACAAACGTGTAGGCTTTTTGTTATTTCTGTTGTTGTTGAATTGCAGCCTAAGAGCATGGTGATCTGATAGGATACAAGGTATTATTTCAATCCTCTTGTATCTGTTGAGGCTTGCTTTGTGACCTACGATGTGATCAATTTTGGAGAAGGTTCCATGGGGTGCAGAGAAGAAGGTGTATTCTTTCTTGTTTGGGTGAAAGGTTCTATAGATATCTGTTAGATCCATTTGACCCATGGCATTGGTTAATGATGTTATTTCTCGGCTTAGTTTCTGTTTCAATGACTTATCCTTCAGTGAGAGTGGGGTGTTGAAGTCTCCCACTATTATTGTGTGGGGATCGATGTGTGGTTTAAGCTTTTTTAGGAGATCTTTTACATATGTGGGTGCCCTTGTATTGGGAGCATAGATGTTCAGAATTGTGATGTCATCTTGGTTGACTTTACCTTTGATAAGTATGAAGTGTCCTTCCTCATCCCTTTTGATTAATTTTGGTTGAAAGTCTATTTTGTTCGATACTAAAATGGCTACACCTGCTTGCTTCTTGTGACCATTTGCTTGGAATATTTTTTTCCAACGTTTTACCCTGAGGTAATGCCTTTCATTATGGGTGAGATGTGTTTCTTGGATGCAGAAGAATGTTGGGTCTTGTTTATGTACCCATTCGGTTAGTCTGTGTCTTTTTATTGGAGAATTGAGGCCATTGATGTTGAGAGATATTAATGACCAGTGACTGTTAAGAGTCTTAATTTTGATGTTGTTTCCAGTCGAGCGTTTGTGTAGTTGTGTTTTTGCCATGGGATAGTTATCTATTTCCTGGGTAGTTTTGGTTGTAGCTTGACCCTTTGGGATGGAGTTTTCCTTCTAGTACCTTCTGTAAAGCTGGATTTGTGGATAGGTACTGTTTGAATTTGTTTTTGTCATGGAATATTTTGTTTTCTCCATCAATGGTTATTGATAGTTTTGCTGGGTAAAGTAGTCTGGCCTGGCATCTGTGGTCTCTTAGGGTTTGCAGGATCTCTTTCCTGGCCCATCTGGCTTTTATGGTCTCTGCTGAGAAGTCGGGTGTAATTCTGATAGGTTTACCATTAAATGTTATTTGGCTCTTTTCCCTTGCAGCTTTTAATATTTTTTCTTTGTTCTGCATGTTTTGTGTTTTGATTATTATGTGGCGGGCAGTTTTTCTTTTCTTGTCAATTCTATCTGGTGTTCTGTAGGCCTCTTGTATGTTTATAGGCATTTCTTTCTTTAGATTGGGGAAATGTTCTTCTATGATTTTGTTGAGAATAGTTTCTGGGCCCTGGAGTCTGATGTCTTCTCTTTCTTCAATTCCTATTATCCTCAGATTTCTTCTTTTCATGGTGTCCTTAATTTCTTGGATGTTTTGTGTCAGGAGTTTTCCAGATTTGGCATTTTCTTTAATGGTTGATTCAATATCTGTGATTCTATCTTCTAGCCCTGAGATTCGTTCTTCCATCTCTTGGATTCTGTTAGAAAAGCTCACCTCTGTGTTGCTCGCCTTCTTCTCTGAGGTCTCACGTTCTCGTTTTTCTTCTGTCTGTGTGTTTATCATTGAATCCATTTTCATTTTCAGATCTTGAACTGATTTTTTGATTTCTTTCATCTGATTTTTTCTATATTCCTGAGTTTCTTCCATTGCCTCTTTATAGGTCTTCAGAGCTTGAACCGTTTTATTTATTTCTTTCATCTGGTTGTTTGCATTTTCCTGCAATTTTTCCAGTTCCACTCTATGTGCTTCTTTTACGTCTCTCACCTGTTTGTCTGCGTCTTCCTGCATTTGATTACGACTTTTATTTGTTTCCTCCATTATCATCCTCATTACTAAGGATTTGAGGTCATTTTCTTGTATTTCCGTTGTATTTGAGTTCTCTGGGTTGTTTTCTTTAGGATAGCTGGAAACTGGAGACGCCATGTTGTTTTGGGTTTTTTTTGCGTATGCTTTTCCGTTGTCCTTTAGACATCTTGCCGTCTTTGTTTTTGTTGGGTAGCTTCCAGAGTTGGATGGAGGGTGTCTGACGATAGATTCACTTGTTTTCTCACGATTTCCCTAGGCTGCGAGCTCAACGCTTCACTGGTGTGGATGTTAGGAGGTTAGCCCTGTTGTTCTGGTCTCTCACAGCCAGTGATCTTCAGCCCCCCTGTGCTGTGGATCCTGCAATTGTTCTGGTTCTCTGAATGAGCGTTGGGTCAGGCCAAGGTATCTACAGCCTTCTGTTTCCTCTGCCTAGTCCAGCCAGGAACACAGGGCCCGAACCACAGGCTGAACTCAGCTAGGTTCTCAGGGCCTGAACCGTCTGCCAAGCTCAGCTAGGGTTTCTGGGCCCAAAATGCACACAGGGTCCAGCCAGAATTTTTGGGCTGGGACTACGCACCAAGCTCCGCTAGGGCCTTTTGGCCCAAAGTGCGTGCTGTGGTCAGTTATTGACTCAGGGCCCGAACTGACCACCAATCTCAGCCAGGAATTCTTGATTCAAACTGCACACTGTCTCCAACCAGAGTCTTAGAGCTGGTGGAACCGAGCGCTCTGTCCAGCCTGCGCCGCAGCAGGAGAACTGCGGCTGCTCTGAGTTAGCGCCAGTGGTGGAACCAAGTGCTTTGCCCAGACTGTGTCACTGCAGGGGAGCTGCCACTGAGCTGAGGTGTCACCTAGGGTGGAACTGAGTGCTCGGCCAAGCCTGCGCCACAGCAGGAGAACTGCGGCTGCTCTGAGTTAGCGCCAGTGGTGGAACCAAGTGCTTTGCCCAGACGGTGTCACCGCAGGGGAGCTGCCGCTGAGCTGAGGTGCTGATTAGGATGGAACTGAGCACGCCACCAAGCCTGCGCCACAGCAGGAGAACTGCGGCTGCTCTGAGTTAGCGCCAATGGTGGAACCAAGTGCTCCGCCCAGACTGTATCACAGCAGGGGAGCTGCCGCTGAGCTGAGGTGGCACCTAGGGTGGAACTGAGTGCTCGGCCAAGCCTGCGCCACAGCAGGAGAACTGCGGTTGCTTTGAGTTAGCGCCTGTGGTGGAACCAAGTGCTCCGCCCAGACTGTGTCACCACAGGGGAGCTGCCGCTGAGCTGAGGTGCTGCCTAGTGTGGAGCTGCGCGCTCAACTAAGCCTGCGACACAGCAGGGGAGCTGTGGCCAAAGCTGAGTTAGTGCCTCAGGCAGAATTGCTTGCTGGGCTGGGCCAGTACCCGGGACTCTGGGGCCGAACTGTCCGCCAAGTCCAGTCTGGGTCTGAATGCTCCATGTGACCCAAATCCTGCCCCGAGTCCCCTCTCCCGCAGCAACTCCCACCAGCCACCACACCAATCGCCTCCACCGGAAGGCTATGAGCTGCAAACCTCACCCACCGCTGCTGGTGCCGCTGGTGCTGCTGCCTCTGCTGCTGCCGCTCCTTTCAGAGAAAATCCACGCTCCTCCCGTGTGCAGGGGCACGCAGGGAGATGACCTTCTTGTTGGCAACAGAAAGATGGATTTTGTTTTGTAATTCACTGATGTAACCTGTGTCTATTGGTTGAAATAATAATTATTCAAAGGTGTGCGATGACTGCAGTCCTTTTTGCTTGTGCTCCTAGTCTTGTTTTGGGTTTTAGTAACTACAGCTTCATTTGGTTTCAACCTATGGCCTCTCAGCTACACCTAGTAGTCTTTTCATTTGAACCTATTGCTTTTAGTATTCTCTGAGGGTCTGGTTTGGCAGGCATGAGTTATTTTAAAGCTTGTTTGTATCATGGAAAATTGTCATTTGTTCTTCAACTCTGGAAGACAGTTTGACTTGACAAAGTTAGCTGGGATTGGCACCTGTGGCCTCTTACATCTTGGAGTGCATTGCTTTATGCTTTTCTGACTTTAATAGTTTCCACCGAGACCTTGGCTCCTACTGTAAATGGGTTTTCCTTTATGAGACCAGTGAGTTTTAAGTTCACTATTATTTTAATGAAAATATAATTATATCATTTCTCACTCTCTTTCGCCCTTAAAATCTTCCCATGTGCTCCCCGATTTCTTTAAAATTCATGTCCTCTTTTTTAAAGTTGTTTTTGTTGTTGTGTGTATAACTAAATATATAAGTACAAGCTGCTTAGTCCTTATGTTGCTCGTGTGCCTATGAGTTCAGGGATGATCAGCTGGTATTTGATAACCAAGCTGGGAGAGTGGGGCTCTTCCTGAAGGAGATTATTTCTCTTGCTCTCAGCATTCATTGCTTCTCTGTAGTCCGTTGTCTAGTTAGGACCCTGTGAACTTTCCCCCTTCCATGGTACTGTTTCATGCTGCCTTTAGTATCCTCTCTTCATGCTTTATATTTAGCAATTTAATTATCATGATGTCATGAAGATGCCTGCAATCCCATCACCTGCAGAGGCAGAGTAAGAATGGACATCACCATGTTAAACAAAAATTGACAAAAACAATACCATGTACCACAGTTTCTTTATCCACTCTTCTACTGAGGGACACTTAGGCTGTTTCCATGTTCTGGCTATTATGAATAAGGCTGCTATGAACATGGTTGAGCAAATTTTCTTGTTGTGTGCTGGAGCATCTTCTGGGTATATTCCCAGGAGGGGAATAGCTGGGTCTTGAGGAAGCCCTATTCCCATTTTTCTGAGATAGCACCAGAAAGATTTCCAAAGTGGCTGTACTAGTTTGCATTCCCACCAGCAATGAAGGAGTGTTCCTCTCTCCCCACATCCTCGCCAGCATGTGATGTCGCTTGAGTTTTTGATCTTAGCCATTCTGATGGGTGTAAGATGGAATCTCAGAGTTGTTTTGATTTGCATTTCCCTGATGACTAAGGAGGTTGAGCATTTCTTTAAGTGTTTCTCAGCCATTTGATACTCCTCTGTTGAGAATTCTCTGTTTAGTTCCAAGCCCCATTTCTCAATTGGGTTATTCGGTTTGGTGGTGTTTAATTTCTTGAGTTCTTTATATATTTTGGATATTAGACCTTTGTCAGATGTAGGGTTCGTGAAGATTTTTTCCCAGTCTGTAGACTGTCGCTTTGTTCTCTTGATACACTATGGAATACTACTCAGCTATTAAAAACAAGAAATTCCCGAAATTGTGGGATAAATGGATTGAGCTAGAAATGATCATAATGAGTGAGTTAACCCAGAAGCAGAAAGAATCAAATGGTATATACTCACTTATATCTGCATACTAGCCCAAGGGGCATGTCTCACGAAAGCCTTCACTTACCAGGAAACTGGGACAGAGGGGAAGGCATCCTATTGGGACTCTAAATGAGAGACGCATGGGAGAATAGCAAAATAAAAGGATACAGAGGGTCCTAGAAATTTCCAAGTAGAACAATATGATAGGCAGATTTGGGCCCAGGGGTCCCGCTCAAACTAAGGCACCAGCCAAGGACAATACAGGAGGTAAACTTTAAACCCCTTCCCAGATCTAGCCAATGGTCAGAATATTCTCCACAGTTGAGTGGAGAGTGTGATATGACTTTCTCACATACTCTGGTGCCTCACATTTGACCATATCCCCTGGAGGGGGAGACCTGGTGGCACTCAGAAGAAGGACAGCTGGTAGCCAAGAAGAGAATTGATACCCTATGAGAATATACAGGGGGAGGTAATCCCCCTCAGGAACAGTCATAAGGGAGGGGAATAATGGGAAAATGGGGGGGGGGAATGGGAGGATACAAGGGATGGGATAAACATTGAGATGTAACAAGAATAAATTAATAATAAAAAAAATACCATGTTTTCTTTTATACTCAAACTTTAGATTTAAACACGTGTGTGTGCATGTGTGTGTGTCTGCATGTGTGTGTGCATGTGTGTGTATGTTTATGTAGGTCATGATATTAGGAAGGGGAAGATGAAGGAAGGGAAGACACATGGGAGGTGGGAGAGGAGAGAGAAAATAATCAGAAAATAGGTCGTGAAGAGCAACTGAAATTTTAATCTCTCGCTACACATCACAGTAAAATATAAGCATTCAGAAGAATTGTAAACTGATTGAATAAATGGAGAAAACGATATAAAGTTTTTTTTAAGTTGATATCTAGACAAATGGAATGGACTAGAGGACTCAGAAATAAACTCACAGAGCTACAGCCACCCACTGTTCAATAAAAGGGGTCACACATGCTTACCTGACCGGAGAAAATGCCTCAGGATTCCATCTCATCCAATACAGAATGAGAAAATGGCTATGATAAAGAAAATAAATGGCAGGACGGGTGTGGTGGCACATGCCCTTAATCCCAGCACTAAGGGAGGCAGAAGCAGGCAGATTGATGTGAGCTCGAGGTCAGCCTGCTGTACAAAACGAGTACAGGACAGCCAGGGATAAACAGAGAAACCCTGTCTCTCGAAAAACCACGAAGAAAGAAAGAGAGAGAGAAAATAAGAAAAGATAAAAGAAAGAAAAGAAGTGGCAATGATGAGAGAAAGCCTAAGTCTCATGCACTTCAGAGGGTGATGTAAATTGCCATGGCCACTGTGGGCATAAGCATGGATGATTCTTAAAAAGCAATAAAACAAAATAAAATAAAAATGGAACTAACAGATAACCCATACCTATTTCCACAGTGGCGGAGCCAGTTTACACCACCCCCGGCAGTGTATAAGATTCATCAACAACAAAGGGCATGCGCGCACACACACATACACACACACACACACACACACACACACACACACACACACAGAGACATATTATTCCTACACTATTCAAATTAGCTAAGAAATGGAGCTAACATTGCTTTTCAAGACATGAGTGCATCAAGAAAACATAGTGCACATGCTCATTGAAACTTCTTTCACTTTATTTTTAAAAATGAAGGTTCAGTGAGTTGGGGCACCTGCTGCTAGGCCTAAGGACCTGAGTTTGATCCTTGGGGCTCACCTAATGGAAAGAGACAAATGGTGCCTGAATGTTGTCCTCTGGATTACACACACACACACACACACACACACACACATGCACAAACCCACGTACACACACACACACACACACACACACACACACACACAGAGGGAGAGAGAGCGAGATATACAGAGAGAAGAGGAGAGAGGGGAGAGAGAAGCTGAGAGGGAGATTGCGAGCAGAGAGAGAGAGAGATTCATGGCTTCACATGCATTCAGCCAAAATAATACCATATAACCAAACGTTTAAATTGAAATTATTACATTAGGAGGAAAATTGAAGGAACTGGACATCACCATGTTAAACAAAATTTAGAAATATGAATACTTTTTTATATTACATATTTAGATTTCAATGTGAGTGCATATGTGTGTGTGTTCATGTGTTTATACTCTTGTGCAAGTAATAAAATTAGCAAGTGAAAGATGAAGGAAAGAAAGAGACCTTGGAAAGTGAGAGAGGAGAAGAAAATAATGAGGAAATATATGAAAATCAGCTGAAATGTTAATGTCTCGCTATAAATCTGAGTAAAATGTACTCTAAAATGTAAGGCCACCAAAAGGAGCACATAAAAAAATTTCTCTGGATGAGAAAATCATTTCAAGTTTAGCATAAAGCTAGTTTTCACTGCCATGAAAAAGGCAAAGTTGTTGATTTTTTGCAACATATAAATGAAAAGCTGCCTCATTACAAACACTAACCAACTCACAAAACCAAATCCAACCCGGTAGTATTTTCAATAAATTCCTAATGGTTTCTACTTTTATCTACCTGTGTGGCTGAAAAGAGTTTATAAATTTGTACCAGGAAGGAAACACATAGTTCCGTGTGATTGGGAAGTACTGAGGTCTGACTATGCCTCAGGTGTGGAGGTGGCCCCCTGGAATCCTCTGAGCTGCCCTAATGCTGTGATGACAAACACAAGTCATCACCTTGTTGGCGGTGTGATCCAAACTCAGGGTCCCCCGTTTGAGCAGCAAGAATTTCACTCAGTGAACCTTCTCCCCAGCACCTAAAAATGTGGTCAGACCTGGTGGGGGAGGAGGACCGCACCTGTGAGAGGTCTAGGAGATGGGAATAGAGTGAGAAAGGGAGGGAGGGTGGGAACAGGAAGATAAGAGTGAGCGAATTACAATTGGGATGTAATGTTAATTAATAATAATAATAATAATAATAATAATAATAATAATAATAATAATAATAATAATAAAGAAAGTAGGAGTCAGAGGATAAAGAGAACTCTGTGCAAGGCTAAAAACAAAAAAGTAATCTTTTGCCACTTCAAAGCATCTAAATTCTCAGTCTTCTTGGAAACTTTTTACCTATTGCTGAAATTTCAGTTACATGCTTTTAAAACTATTCTGCTTGCTAGAATCAACACCAAGTGGAAACTAACAAATTACTCCCTTGAAACATGTCTGGGGATCAAGTCTATAGGGACTCCCTATATGATCCAGAAAAGACATAAATTCAGTATGGACAGTATGTGTTTGAACCTGTAAAAAAAAAAAAAAAAAAAAGTGGGAAATGGCCACCCTGATCATTCATTGAATGATAGACACATCACTCTTCCATTTTCAGCAAATGAGTGCAGACTTTATAATGCAAAGGGAAGAGGAAGTGGCTCTTGGCTGATCCTTGGCAACACTGTCCCCTATTGTCTTCCACACAGCTTCCTTTCTCTTCTGCTTATGGAAGGAAGTTTGGGTTTTCTGTTCCTGAGATTGTACATCCATCTTCCCATGGCACTCCTCAGATGACACTTAATAGAATGCTAACCTATAGGTTGTCTCCACAGCACCTACCCAACCTACTCAACCCTCACCACGACCTTAGCCTCCCCCTCATTTTTTAAAGATAGATTTATTTATTTATTTATCTATCTATTTATACAGTCCTCTTCCTGCAATAGGGCACCAGATCTCATTATAGATGGTGTGAGCCACCATGTGATTGCTGGAAATTGAACTTAGGACCTTTGGAAGAACAGGCAGAGCTCTTAACCTCTGAGCCATCTCTCCAGCTCCATAGCCTCCACTTCTTCTGGCAGCCTATCTTCTTTTTCCCCTCCTGCCCCTATCCACTCAGCCCCCTTCATTACCTCAGTCCCCATCTCTTACCTCAGCTCCTCAAACATTTTCCCCCTGGGTTCCTCTCTGTCAGCCCCTACTACTCACCCCACCCAGGGCCTCAGCCCCCTAACCCTCATGTAGGTTTTCATCATTATTATCAGATCCCCTCACCTCAGCTTCTACTTCTCACTTCAGCCATTCCTTCACCTCAGTCCCAGCGCTAGAGCTCTAGCTCGCTCTCTCTCTCTCTCTCTCTCTCTCTCTCTCTCTCTCTCTCTCTCTCTCTCTCTCTCCCTCCCTCCCTCCCTCCCTCCCTCCCTCTCTCCCTCTCTCCCTCCCTCCCTCCCGTTCTTCCCCCCCCTCTCTCTTTCTCTGGACTCCTCATCCATCACTTTTACTCTCATCAGCTCTCTTTTTAAGGACCCCTCTCACTTCAGGCTCTAGCTTTCTTTTCAGCACCTTCACCTCAGCTCTAGCTACTCACCTTCACCAGTACCCTTCAGCCCCAACACCTCAGCCCCTCCAGCCCCCTTAGCCTCAGGCATGCATTATCTCAACCTGAACCCAACACCTCAGTTCACCACCCATCATAATTACCCCCTACATCTCCTGTCAGCCTTTACCCCTCATCTCAGCTGGCCTGGGACATCAGCCCTCACCTAGTCTCCATCTACTCTGCAGCCACCCTTTGCCACAACCCCACCCTTCACCTCAGCCCTCACTTCCCCACTTGGCTCTCACCCCTCTCCTCAGACCTCCTCTCACTTCAGTCCCCCTTTCAGCTCAGCTCCATTCCTTTCAGCACACTCTCTCATTTCAGCTCCCTTTCACTAAACCCCACTCTTCTTCTCCACCCACACCCCATCACCTCAGTCCTTACCCCCTTCCTGAGCCTGCAGCCTTCACTTCAGCTTTCCTTCTCACCTCAGCTACCATCAGCTCCTTTTCTTCACTCAGCTGCCTTTTCTCACTCAGCCTATGGGCTCTCTTCACCTGCAGAGAGCATGGCATAGGCAGGCACCATCTTCACTACAGTAACTGTTTTCTTCCTGGTCTTGGTGGTTGCCTATTGATATCATGGCTGCCCTAGAGGAGGGAAACTGGACCCTATGGAGTAAAAATGCTAGGTGGGCTGGTGAGTGTTGATGTATAGTTAGAGACAGTAATGTGATAGGCTGAAGTTCCAACTAGGCCGCATGGCACTGGTGACCTGGTAAGACAAGTTGCAGAGTAATAGAAGGTCCCACAGGTTTGAGAAAGGCCTCAGGGAAGAATGAGGTGGAGGTGCATTGGCCCTAGCCAGAGATCAAGAGAGATGTTTTACAGAAAGAGTGGGCTACTATATCTCAAAGGGGAGGAGGCAACCCAGGACCGAGATAGCGCACAACTGTACACAACTTTCAGGTCCCCACAGTTCGCTTTCTTTTCATAGTTTTGGAAATTTTCACTCCATCCTGCATCTTGTCTACTACACAACATCTTTATTCATTCCAGGTGATCCAGAGGTTAAAAATGATGGTTGCTCTGTGGAACAGTGAAATTCAAGGTCTAGGCCTACTCCTGGGCCTGATCATGGGCTTGAGCCTGACATTTAGCCTGGAAGTTCCTCTAGCCTTCCCCCTGGGACTGTTCTTGTACACCTGTCTTGGCCTAGGCCTGCAGGAAAAGGCTTCTGCAGTCACAGGACACAAGGAGGTAAACACAGACAAGGAAGCAAATATAAGCTGATGCAGCTTCTACTGCCAAGTTTTCTGTGAAGTCAGCAACAAAGGAGGAAGAAAGAGAAGAACAGGCAGAGGAGGGTACATGTATACTGATCACAGATGTAAGGGGTGAGGGACCACAGGGCCAACTGGATGCTGGCAAGGCACTAAGTGGTGACAATGGAGGGAGGCAGGAAGTGGTCCATGGGAGGGTGTCAGGGAGGCATCCTGGCTGTAGACTCTGCATAAACAGCATCCTTTGTGCCTACCCCATCTTTTGGCCATGTTCAGCTCTGGCCTAGGCCTGGGGACGTGGTAGATGTTCTTTTCTCTAAATCTGAAGCTACGGAGAAAAAGCCATGATCTATAATGACTTTTAAATTTCCAAGGGAGCTGAAATTCCAAGTGCCACCTGTGAGCCCCCAGTTTACTGTTCATGGAAAATAGGTGTGTGTGAGGGTGGGGCAGGTACATGGGAGAAAATGCAAAGAAAGCAAGCCTCAAGGGAAAAACAAAACAGCAGATGTGTTTCTCATTCTGAGATCTTGTCTTTTTGTTTTGACTCAAGACAGGGTGTCTCTGTATAATCTTGGGTATCCTGGACTCACTCTGTAAACCAGTCTGGCCTTGAACTCCCACCCACTTTTTTTTCCCAAGTGACATGTGCCACTGCCCCTGTTGTGCAGGAGACACTTAAAAAATTACACCAGAGGTTAAGTGCAGAGATTCCTCAATACGCTCACCCAAAGCGGCAAAGCAGGCTGCAGAGGCCATGAGGTCTTTGCTGTCCCTGACAAGCACTACAGACGCCAGGAGTGTGAAGCATGCTGGCTGGTCTCTTCAACAGAAGGCAGGTGTATACCTCTTTTCCACCCAGAAGCCTGGGCCTGCTTGTGGTTAATAGCCTGGTGATCTGTGCCACCTGCAAGGGCCAGGCCACACCCAAATCTCCCAGGCTATTATGTTTACCTCACACCCTCCCCCACCCAGACCTTCATCCTTAGTCTTGTTTCTCAGATAGTACAACCCTTCCTTAGGACAGAGGTCAAAACGTACTTTATCTCCCGGTGACCTCCATACTGTCTGTATCACTGAAACTGCACTAGACCCTAAACCGCTACTCTAGGGAACCCATCCTCCTGGTACAGGTCACATGTACACTGCAAAGGAGTTTCTGTGCAGTTAGGACCAAATCTTCCTTCTACACATGGAATTGAGATGATTCTTACTAGGGATATTTTTCCCAAATTTTTACTGTACTTAGCCAAGTCTAAAATAAACTGCTCAGGACAGACTCTACAAATCTGAACCAACTCCTGCTGATTAAGGCATGCTGGGAGAGGATCCCCTTCTTGCCTCACAAGGATTATTACTGTGCCTGCCATGGCTTTTGCAGGGACCTCCATGATGCTCCACACCTCTCTGTTTGGGAACTGCAGTCTCCCGGGGGTCCCTTCTATTTGCACCTGGACTCATCTCACAGGCCTAGGTTTGACTCTACCACACACAAGCCTAATCTCATCCCCCAAACTCTGACACAGTTTCCCCATCACAGAACTTCCCCAAAGTATTCTATGGCTACCAGGCACCCACTGGGACAGTCCTATCTCAACATCCCTCCACTCATAAACACCTTTTTCTTTAGAGGAAGGTAACACCTAGCCTCATCCTGCCCCCAGAAGTGTGATGCTTTCTCATAGGCTGGAATAGCACCTATGCAGGAGAAAGGGCCAGCAAGTGGGCTCAGCTAGTGCACATACAGGACTGTGGGGGCGGTGCCAGGCACATATGGTAGGTTGCAACAGGGAACCACTTAGATGAGGTGGCCATGCTTTGCCATATCCCCCTGAGAGCCATCTTCCCCTCAGAGGGTTATCCCAGCTGGGTAGGCCCAGCTTCTCTGAATGGAATGACATCTGATTAGGTGGAGACAGGGGAAGGGATGCAAGAGCCTGGTCCAAGGTGCTGAAGGATGAGACCCATCCAGCATTCAAGCCCTTGTGTCTTGGGCTTGCAGATGGGTGTACATGACTGAACTGGGGAACTGCAGTTTCAAGGGACAGAAGGATCCGGAATGCCCTCCCCTAGCCAGTGTCCATTTGAATGCACCTGACTTCCTTGTCCTCAATGTGGCCAAATCTCTGCAATCAGCTCAGAGGAGAGCAAGGGTACATGGGAAGGTGCCCATCTCCTTCTCCAGAAACACATGCTGTCCGGCCAGCTCCTCTAACTCCCTGAGGGCCTGACAAAGCTTTATGAGACTGTGTACAGGGGCCTCTTCCAGTCTGATGTGGAAGCAGGGCTCCAGATATCACCTCCTGTACTACCCTGGGGTCTAGTAAGTGGTCACTCCCTAAGGGGGACTCGGGTCACCACCATCCCTCCGAACAACCCTTCCACTAGTGGGTGGTCACAGTCCTCACTTCCTGAACTTAAGAGCCCCTGCGTCTGGGAAAGCAGGACAAGCATGTGGGCGAGTGCCCAGCCATGCCTGTTGCTTGGTGAGGTCCAGCCAGAGACTGTGCCCGAGGACTCCAAGGCTTGCAGTTACACATGGTTGAGATGGGAACTCAGCTATCCAGGGCTAGAAAGGCCTACAGCACCTGCTCTTTTCAGTGTGCCCACGTATCTAGTTTTCCTCACTGGACCCATCTGTCCAAGACACCAAGAGTTCAAAGAGTGTCACAGGGAAGGGGTCCTAGGTCCTGCCCACCCCCAGCAGCAGGCAAAACTGTCCCATCCACTACCCTAGGGTCCTGGGGTCCTGAAAGAGCTTTCTCAGGCTGTTCAACCCAGTGAGATTTGGAAGTGAGGGTCGGGAAACCATGGGCCAATCCTGGGTCCCAATACCTTTTCACCAACCTAGGAGGACAAGGCTCATGATGTTGTCTGCAGACCTTCCTTACCCATGAAGGTGGGCCACACCTAGCTAAACTTCCCAGAAAAGAAGAACCCCTGCCTCTGTTACAGCAAGCCTGACAACAAAGGCATATGCCTGACAGAGTGTGACTGTTCTGGGGTGAAGGCAGGCAGGTGGGCTGGGGGTGGGTGGTGAGGTGTTGGGGGGAAGGGGGCACGGGAGAGGGCAGTGGAATGGGTGAAGGCTGCATCTGGGCAAGTATGCAGGGAAACTGTGGCACTAAAGCCTAGGAAGGCCTGGGATGCCATCAAGCCTCTTTTATATGATCCCTTGTGTGGAACTATGGACTGGCCACAGCAGAATGTCTGCCCTCCATGGAGAGAGAGTGTGTGTCCCTAGACCCTCAGCCTGCACACATGCTCTCCTGTCACTCCTCTCTGACCCTGTGGCCCTGACAAACCTTCCCCAGGCTGACCTCTCTTGCCTTTTCCAGTTTGATGGGGGAATTTGGGCTCAGGAGGTCACCTCCTGGACAACTATGGGCCCCACGATAACTAGTACCTGAACTATGGAGATGGCCTCACAGCACTGTCCCCTCCCTAATCCCCTCTCTCCCTCTCCCTCAAGAGGGGTCACAACCTGGATGACTTCACTTCTGGAAGTGAATTACCCTGGATCCCAGGAGACTTTGTTCTGCCTGGAAACCCCAGGTCACAGCAAGCCACCAAAACTCCTCTTATCCTCGAGCGTGGTCACTGCTAGTCAGAAGTCACTTCTGGAAGTGTACTACAGAGGGTTTGGATATCAGTCACTCTACTAGGGACAAGTGCCTCACAGAAATCTCTCCACCCCCCCCCAACCTCTCTTACCCTCTGAGGGTGCTCCCAGCTAGCTAGATGTCACTTCCAGAAGTGAACTACCCAGGGTCTCATGAGATTTGTCCTCCAGCCTGGGAACCCCACGTCACAGTGAGCCCCTAAAACTACTCTTACCCTGCAGGGTGGTCACTGCTAGTGAGAAGTCACTCCCAGAAGTGTACTACAGTGGGTCCTGACATTACTCACTCCACTAGGGACATGGACCTCACAGCAATCTCTCCTCAACCCCTCTTACAAGATCTGTGGAAGGAATCAGACTGTCCATAACACTGAACTGCCAGACTTCAAGAGTGTGGAATCAAGAATATGAATCTCCAGGACGTGAAAGTAGCTGGGATCCCTAAATCTAGAAACATCTTTGCACAGGAGCCATGAGACCCCCACTTTTGCTCAAGACCTTTGTGTCTCCTGCTCAGGAGGTTGGGAACATGGACAGTAGTCCACTGGTGTTATTAATGATACTCCTTAAAGCAGTTCAGGGCTCTATCCCAGAAACTGAGAGTCAGGCTCCCTGGAGGTGAAACCTGCTGCATCCAGACAACACTACTTTCAGAGGTTACTCCCACCCTAGCCTGTTCCCTCGCTCCTTTTGTAATCACTAAACTCCATGAGGGAAAATTAAAATGTTTCATTAAAAAAATGGACAAAAGTAAGTGGTGGACATTCAGCATGGACAAAAGTAAGTGGGGGACACCCAGTCAGGACATTCTACAGAAGATACTGGAAAGAACATTGTCATCCGAAAACAAGTATAAATTCATCAAAGAGGCCACTGTTGAAACATAAGCAATAACAGGAGAAGCAATCAAAAGATGTCAAAGAAAACACCACAATTCCAAAACCTGAAAGGAACTAATAAAAATCTTTCAAAGAAAACTCTCCATACTGATAGTCTCAATTTTCCATGCAAAAGACACAGATTAATATAGATATATAAAATGGGAGCCATCATTTTGCTATCTCTAAGAAATACAAGTGTAGATGTTTTAATATAAGACAAAATAAAATTCAAGTCAAGAAGAAAAGAGATAAAGGAGATTTCTTCATTCTCTCAATGGAATATTCAGGAGCAAGAGAACAATCATCTTGAAATGCATGAGCCAAACACAGGGACACACAATGTGATGGAAAAATGTAAAGCTACAGTTAAAGACCAATACGCTCTTAGTGGGTGAGTTCAATACCCTTTACCACTAATAGAGAAGTCATCTGGATTAAAAATAAATAGAGGGATGCTAAGAACGAATGGCAATATGAATTAGATGGACATAAAAGAGTATATCAACTGAAGACACATTGCACCTAAGCGACATTTGCTAAAATTGGACACATGGCTGATGAAGCCAAGAATGTTGATAAAGCATCCTATATTCTAAAAGAAAACAAAGGAATAAAGCAAACTATTAGTATCGAAATAAAATGTGTTTTACAGAATGTGGCGAAATGAAATGGGAGAGTGGAATTGAGGATTTATTAGGGAGGGGCATGGTGGCACACGCCTATAATCCCAAGGCTCAGGGAGGCAGAGGCAGGCAGCTCTCTAAGTTTCAGGCTAGACTGGTCTACAAAGCAAGTCCAATACAGCCAAGGCTACACACAGAAACCCTATCTCGATAAATCAAATAAGACCAAGGAAGAGTGAAGGGGAGATAAACCTGTTCCTGTTTTGATCCCAAGTGTGGGATGGAGAGGAGGGCAGGATGTTTACCACTTAGAATTGAGAAAGCAAGATGTTTTTCCATTTGAAAGTCGAACTACTTCTTGGGGGAGCTTGGTGAAAGACATCCTTAAACAGACTGAGAGGGTGTGTCTGTGTGTGTGTGTGTGTGTGTGTGTGTGTGTGTGTGTGTGTGTGTGTATACATACATACATATACATACATACACATGCCCAAAACAGGAGAGGAGGCTTTTTGTTGGGGTTTGGTTTTTGTCTGTTCATCCTGCACTTCAAGAGGCTCCTAAAGAGAACTGCTCCAGGGAAAGCTTCAAGGCTTTAGACTCCAGCTGAGGCTTGAGGTTCCAGCTGCTGCTCCTGGTTCCAGAAGGAACTTTGGTGGAATTGCTGGTCTGCTGAAACCCTGATGAGTACGCCAGGAGAATCATTCCAAGGGCCTGGTATCCTTAAGGCTTAATTATAGTGTTCTTTAATAACCTTTTCTGGGATGTTTGGGTTAGTCAGGTTGTTAGGGAGGTAGGCTCATTTAATAAGCTCATAATACAATATAATGGATAAGAAAATTGAGCGTACAAGACACACACACACACACACACACACACACACACACACACACACACACACACACACACACACACACAGAGAGAGAGAATGTATTGGGAAGGGGACATCACAGACCACAAGAGGAAAAAAGCAGTCCTGTGTCCCCAAGAAAAGCCAAGGAAATGGATCAAAGGAGGAGGAGAACAGGACCTTCTGGGAGGTACTGCAGGGCTGTGTCCCATCAGTACACCGCATGTGTCAGGGACTCCAAGGAGTGCCAGGTCCCCTCCCTTGGGCTTCTAGCTCTGGAACAGGTGGCTGCTGTGGGCAGGGGAAATGGTGCTGCTGGGACACAGAGGCCCATGGATGGTAGAAGGTGAGGAGAGAGAGGCTTGTTGTCAGGACATAACCCACAAGGGGCAGGGGCAGTTAAAGCCATAGTAGAGGCTGAATATGCAGGTGAGACTATGGCTGACATGGACCCTCTGAGAACTGGACTGCCCTGGTGCCTGGGTATGTAGAACACAATGACCTTAGACTTGGCCTTCTCTTGGGAAAACCATGAATGGACTGGAATTCTTAATTCTTGCCCTACATGGAGTCAGAATCAGGAAGGAGGGAGGTGTCGATGACTCCTATACGTTTTAAATGTGAGAAGGATTGCATTGTACCATGTTGGTGGCTTTTACAGAGAGACGGTTCACAGCACAGAGGGAATATTTGGTTCCATTTTAAAATCTTCTTCACTTTCTCTTTGGCGTGTGTATTTGTACATTTCTGTGTGTACCTGAGCGTGAAAACAAGAAGCTGATGTCAGGTGTCTTCCTCATTTGCTCTTCACCTTAGTTTGTTTAGACATGGTCTCTTGCAGAACCCGGTGCTTGCCAATTCAGCTCCACTGGCTGGTCAGCAAGTCCCAGGGGTTCTGTCCCTGCAGTCCTACTCCTGAGAATACAAGTACCTGCAGTAGGCCCTTTACCCAGGTAAGAGCCTACTGTGTGCAGAAAGGAAAGGCAGTAATTAGTGTCAAGGATTCAGGTTCAGCATTCTCCAGTGCAACAGGAAGGAAACAGGTGCTGGGAATCCAGAGGCACTGGCTGGGGGACACAAGGGAATTTACAGGGATTCAGCAGAGAACAAGGGCACAGTGGCCTCAGCCACTTATAAGGTTGTACTTCAGGGTCCACAGAGGTGCCAATTCAGTGCCCTATCTCTGAAATACACCAAGGACTGTGGTCCAAGACGGGCAAACAGGACCTTCTGGGCAGTGTGGCCTGGCTGCTTCTCATCAGTACACCCCAGGTGTCTGTGACTCCAAGGGAGGACAGGCCCCTCCTTCTCCTGCAAACACCTGAAGGCTCTGATCTCAGGAATCTGAGCAAAGCTGAGATGGTGATGTCTGCTGCAGACAGTCAGCCCACAGGGTTGGCAAGTCTTTCTCATTAAGAGTATGAAGAATCTGGGGGTTGAGGGTGACTGAGAGTGCAAAGTGCTTCCTGTATGGGGGGCGGGGTGGAAACCTGAGTTCATTACATTAAAAGAAAGGTTTTATGGATGGTCATGTTTAATCTCAGCACTGGAGTGAAAAACACAGGAGGATCAAAAGAGGTGCCTGGCCAGCCATTCTAGCCCAATCAGTGAGCAACAGGTTCAGTCACAGATCCTGTCTCAGAAAGTAGAGGAGAATAACTGAGGACACCAGATTTTGATCTAATTATGTACAACTTGTACACACACACTCACACACACACACACACACACACACAAACACACACACACACAGAGAGAGAGAGAGAGAGAGAGAGAGAGAGAGAGAGAGAGAGAGAGAGAGAGAGAGAGAGAGAGATGGACAGACAGACAGACAGACAGACAGACAGAGACAGAGACAGACAGACAGAGACTGCAGAGGCGGACACTTGCATCTGTGAGGGCATTGAACACAGGGAGCAGAGGCCTTCAGGCACTTTCTGCAGGTCCTAGGTGAGTCCTCAGTTTATAGAAGCACACCTGATAGCTCCAAGTCAAGCATTCTTCATTATGGGGGTGGGGGTGAAGAGGTCAACGGGCCAGAGGTTGGGTATGGAGGGCCTGGCAGTGGGGACAGGGACAAGGGTATAGGGGGTTCACCAGATGGAACTGCATTGTCCAGGTCCACAGAGAGCAGACATGTTTTATCCTAATGTAGAATGCTCTGCAGAAGTGAGATATGCCTGGGAAGCTCCCCCAGAGGTCCCTGCACCCCCACCCCAAGGAGAAAGAGGGTCTCTGGGATTGTGGTGAGCTATGTATGTCCCTGTAAGTGAGTGACAAGGTGTTAGGACCCAGGACAGATCTTGAGGCCAAAGTCAGGAGCCTGAATTCCACCAGGGAGTAGAGGAGGACAGCAAGGTTGCTGTGGAAAAGCTTTGATACAATGCAGGGAGTGAGCAGAGAGGGCAGGAAGGCCTGTATGTAGGCAGAAGGGCTAGGGCTCTGCCACAGCACCCTTGCTGAAGTCCTTGTGCACAGAGACATTCATCCAGGTCCACACTTCCACAGTTGGGCCTACACAAAAACACGTGTGTGCATGTTTGGGGTCCTTTCAGGCCTGGAGAGTACAATTTCCTGTTCAGGCACACATGATTGCAGGTGGACCTCACCAAAGAAAAGAATTGAGTGGATGGGCAAGCACATATGCACGTGCTTTTCCACAGAGTCCGAATACTTTCCTTTTTTTTTTTTTTTTTTTTTTTTTTTCCTGAAAGAAACTCTTTTTTTTTTTTTCATTTTTTTTTTTTTTTTTTTTTTTTTGGTCTCTCTGAGTCCTAAATCAGTTCTTTAGCTTTAGGCTCTCTCTTTTTTTTTTTTTTTTTTTTTATTAATTTTTTCTTGTTACATCTCAATGTTTATCCCATCCCTTGTATCCTCCCATTCCTCCCCCCCCCCCCTTTTCCCCTTATTCCCCTCCCCTATGACTGTTCCTGAGGGGGATTACGTCCCCCTATATATTCTCATAGGGTATCAAGTCTCTTCTTGGCTACTTGCTGTCCTTCCTCTGAGTGCCACCAGGTCTCCCCCTCCAGGGGACATGGTCAAATGTGAGGCACCAGAGTATGTGAGAAAGTCGTATCACACTCTCCACTCAACTGTGGAGAATATTCTGACCATTGGCTAGATCTGGGAAGGGGTTTAAAGTTTACCTCCTGTATTGTCCTTGGCTGGTGCCTTAGTTTGAGCGGGACCCCTGGGCCCAAATCTGCCTATCATATTGTTCTACTTGTAGATTTCTAGGACCCTCTGGATCCTTTTATTTTGCTGTTCTCCCATGCGTCTCTCATTTAGAGTCCCAATAGGATGCCTTCCCCTCTGTCCCAGTTTCCTGGTAAGTGAAGGCTTTCGTGGGACATGCCCCTTGGGCTAGTATGCAGATATAAGTGAGTATATACCATTTGATTCTTTCTGCTTCTGGGTTAACTCACTCATTATGATCATTTCTAGCTCAATCCATTTATCCACAAATTTCGGGAATTCCTTGTTTTTAATAGCTGAGTAGTATTCCATAGTGTATATGTACCACAGTTTCTTTATCCACTCTTCTACTGAGGGACACTTAGGCTGTTTCCATGTTCTGGCTACCGAATACTTTCCAAAGTGAGGACTGACTAGCCCTGACCACCCTCCAGAGGGGAAGCAGTGTTCTGGGCAAGCTTGGTTAGGTGTGTTCCTCCAGATGAGTGACCAGGTATTAGGACTCACGACACTTTCCTTAGGTAACAGGACCAGGATACTTTCCTGAGGTGACAGGACCCAGGATACTTTCCTGAGGTGACATCTGCCACCTGAATGACACACATTGAGTGGCCTAGGCCCCAGGAGGATGGTGGACCTTGCTCTCTGGGAACACCTGAGTTGGAGGCCACTGTGACTGTCTCTTGGGTAACAGGTGTAAATATCCTTAGGGCAGGTTAAGTATGTATTGTTTTCTTTTAGCCAGTCTGGTACAGCCCTTTTTTATAATCACCTAGCTGGTTGGGTCAGTATTGGCAGCCTTGGCACCATCATATATCTTTGCAATAATTCTTGTAGAACACATGGGGCTTTTTCTATGGCTTAAACGGGTGGCCCAATTAAAGATGTCCCTCTTTGTTGTCAGGCTTTGGCTAAGCCATTCCTACTCCAGTATAAATAACCTGCCCTGCATGCACACATATCTAGCAGACCTGACCTACGTGGAGGAGATACTGACTGGCACTTACTAAAGCCAGCATTTGGAGACATGGCTTTCCCACATGAGGGGATTCTCTAGGGTCAGTTCCCATAGGATGCCTCCCCATCCCCAAGGCAGGGTCAGAGAGGCTGAGTGGGGACCAGGGCGAATGCATATCCACAGGATCAAGGACATCTGGAGGCAGAGTAGGAGCTGAGTCACTGTCCCCATTTCTAGGTAGTTTTAAAATGGTCAGTGGCAGTAGCTAGTCTGGGTTGGCTCTCACAGCCCACTCCTAGATTGGGTCCACGGCAGCTTTGGTATGGGTGTGGTGTGTTCCTGTCTTGACACCTGCAAATCTGAGAGCTGAGGGAGTTAGTGATGCAGGTTGGGAAATTTCAAAAAATTTTATATACATTTTACATACACATTTATATTATTACACATATATTCAATAAACTGCCTACAGCAAGAAGAACTGTGACGCAATCAGGAGTTATATAAATGTCACATTCTTAGTGTTTTGGCTATATGTATTTGACAGCCTTGAAGAAAGCATCTTTTCTGTCTTGGTGCGTCTAAAATTCTGAATGTAAATCAATCTCCATCACATCTTATCAGTAAGCAGCTTGGACAATTTGTGTGTGTGTGTGTGTGTGTGTGTGTGTGCAATGTCAGCTCAAGAACCGCTAGAGGTATTTGTGACCCTACTCTCAGAGTTGCCGAGTCCTTTGGGAGCAGGGAATATAAAAAAGACAGTAACCACATTTACACAGTGTGCTGTGTACACTAAATAGTACATTCGGCAGAACTAAAGTCTTATTTGTTTCCCAGGCCTGAAGATTGGGAGTGGTACTGTGTGTGAAAGTTTCAAGTTAATTCTCTGTGCAGGTAGAAAAAGCTACCAGGCCTGAATTGCACACAGTAACCAGAAAGTATTTCTAGGCATGTTTAAATGGACAGGACCTCTGTTTTGTGTCAACACGGGGGCCTTGGATCCCTGACAGAGGTTTTTCCAAGAACACAATGAAAGGCTGTACTAGCTTGTGGGGTCAGTATTGGCATCCTTGGCACCACCGTATATCCTTGCAATAATTCTTGTAGAACAGGTTTGTTTATTTGTTTGTTTGCTTTGAATCCAGACAGGTTACTTCAAGAGGTTTAAGGATTAGACTGGGACCTGTCACATCTGGAATTATTTTCCTATCTGTTTTAATCAGGCAGTCTTCAGAAGTTATACATTCCATGTCTGTCTGTCTATCTGTCTACTCATCTATTGTGAAACATACCTGTTAGGGGATAATGAAAAGGGAATGGAGACTGTGTCTTCCCAGAGGGCAGCTTGTTTGGCTGAAGGTTTGCCAGTTGGTTTCCCTGACTCACTCGACCCTGACTCTGTGTGAGCCTAGCAGTGTACCACTGCTACATCTGGGTCCCAGACCATTTATAGGAGCTGGAAGATTTGGTCTCTGCTTTTAAATTTCTTTGCCCCCTGAGGTAAGCAGGCCCCTTTCTTTGCATATGGTTGTTTTGAGTCTATTGATGTAAGGGGCTAGTCCCCAATTGTAGGCTTCATCTCCCATGAGTAAAAAAGTTCCATATCTGAACTGGGGAGTGAATTGTTCTTTTAATCTGGCCATGAGGAGGGAGTTTCTTTTTATAATTTATCTGAAGTCATGGAGGGGCTTTCCCTCCTCTTCAGGCAAGTGTGTGGCTGGATAACATACCTTTCATCTTGTGGAATGAGGAGTGGGGCTGGATTTTCCTGGAGTGGACATATTGGAAACTGTTCATGCCTGGAATGCAGCCGACTGGAGTGTGGTGAGCACCCGGACATGGCTGTGGAGTCTGACAGAGCTGACTGACAGGACCAGCAGGTGTGCATTGCAGTGAACATGTGCCAGTGTGGGATGGAATCAGGTGGTCTTGCCACTGCCTCAGCAATCTGAGGTGCTAGCAATTAGAGCCAGCAGGGGGCAGACAGTATCATGGTCAAAATTATATACTCTGTGGAATTCAATGGTGGTGCTTTCCCAGTGTCTGTGGACTTAACAGTCTTTGCAGGCTTGTGTGGGTCTCACATTGGAACTGTATAGATCCCATGACCAGAAGAGTTTCCTAACCAGGACTTGGGGGGTGGGGCTATATGTGCCTAGCCCTGTGTGGTGTGTAGGCAAGGCTAGAGAAGACCATCTTCTCCCTCAAGCAGGAATGGCTGCCTGGCTGGTTGCCTCACAGTGATTTAAGTCTTTTTTTTTTTTTTTTTTGGTCATCACAACTTTTTTTTTTTTTTATTTTTTTTTATTTTTATTTTTTTTTATTAATTTATTCTTGTTACATCTCAATGTTTATCCCATCCCTTGTATCCTCCCATTCCTCCCCCCCCCCATTTTCCCATTATTCCCCTCCCCTATGACTGTTCCTGAGGGGGATTACGTCCCCCTATATATTCTCATAGGGTATCAAGTCTCTTCTTGGCTACTTGCTGTCCTTCCTCTGAGTGCCACCAGGTCTCCCCCTCCAGGGGACATGGTCAAATGTGAGGCACCAGAGTATGTGAGAAAGTCGTATCACACTCTCCACTCAACTGTGGAGAATATTCTGACCATTGGCTAGATCTGGGAAGGGGTTTAAAGTTTACCTCCTGTATTGTCCTTGGCTGGTGCCTTAGTTTGAGCGGGACCCCTGGGCCCAAATCTGCCTATCATATTGTTCTACTTGTAGATTTCTAGGACCCTCTGGATCCTTTTATTTTGCTGTTCTCCCATGCGTCTCTCATTTAGAGTCCCAATAGGATGCCTTCCCCTCTGTCCCAGTTTCCTGGTAAGTGAAGGCTTTCGTGGGACATGCCCCTTGGGCTAGTATGCAGATATAAGTGAGTATATACCATTTGATTCTTTCTGCTTCTGGGTTAACTCACTCATTATGATCATTTCTAGCTCAATCCATTTATCCACAAATTTCGGGAATTCCTTGTTTTTAATAGCTGAGTAGTATTCCATAGTGTATATGTACCACAGTTTCTTTATCCATTCTTCTACTGAGGGACACTTAGACTGTTTCCATGTTCTGGCTATTATGAATAAGGCTGCTATGTACATGGTTGAGCAAATTTTCTTGTTGTGTGCTGGAGCATCTTCTGGGTATATTCCAAGGAGTGGAATAGCTGGGTCTTTAGGAAGCCCTATTCCCATTTTTCTGAGATAGCACCAGATAGATTTCCAAAGTGGCTGTACTAGTTTGCATTCCCACCAGCAATGAAGGAGTGTTCCTCTCTCCCCACATCCTCGCCAGCATGAGGTGTCGCTTGAATTTTTGATCTTAGCCATTCTGATGGGTGTAAGATGGAATCTCAGAGTTGTTTTGATTTGCATTTCCCTGATGACTAAGGAGGTTGAGCATTTCTTTAAGTGTTTCTCAGCCATTTGATACTCCTTTGTTGAGAATTCTCTGTTTAGTTCCAAGCCCCATTTCTCAATTGGGTTATTCGGTTTGGTGGTGTTTAATTTCTTGAGTTCTTTATATATTTTGGATATTAGACCTTTGTCAGATGTAGGGTTGGTGAAGATTTTTTCCCAGTCTGTAGGCTGTCGCTTTGTTCTCTTGACAGTGTCTCCTGACTTACAGAAGCTTCTCAGCCTCATGAGGTCCCATTTATTAATGGTTGACATTAAGGCCTGGGCCGTTGGTGTTCTGTTCAGGAAGTTGTCTCCTGTGCCAATATGTTCCAGGCTCTTTCCCACTTTTTCTTCTAAGTGAGTTAGTGTCTCTGGTTTTATGTTGAGGTCTTTAATCCACTTGGATTTGAGTTTTGTGCAAGGTGACAAATATGGGTCCAGTTTCATTTTTTTACACATAGACCTCCAGTTAGACCAGCACCATTTGTTGAAGATGCTATCCTTTTTCCATTGAATGGATTTGGCTTCTTTGTCAAAAATCAAGTGACCATATGTGTGTGGATTCATATCTGGGTCTTCGATTCGATTCCACTGATCAACCAGCCTGTTGCTGTGCCAGTACCATGCTGTTTTAAGTACTATTGCTTTATAGTACAGTTTGAGATCAGGTATGGAGATTCCTCCGGAGCATCTTTTATTGTACAAGATTGTTTTAGCTATTCTGGGTTTTTTGTTTTTCCATATGAAGTTCAGAATTGAACTTTCAATGTCTTTAAAAAATTGTGTAGTTATTTTGATAGGGATTGCATTGAATCTGTAGATTGCTTTTGGTAGGATGGCCATTTTTACTATGTTAATTCTCCCGATCCATGAGCAAGGAAGATCACGCCATCTTCTCAGGTCATCTTCAATCTCTTTCTTCAGAGTTTTGAAATTTTTTTCATACAAGTCCTTCACTTGCTTAGTTAGGGTAACTCCTAGATATTTTATATTGCTTGTGGCTAATGTGAAGGGTGTGGTTTTCCTAATTTCTTCCTCTGTAAGCTTGTCATTTGTGTATAGGAAGGCTACAGACTTTTTTGAGTTAATTTTGTATCCAGCCAATTTGCTGAAGGTGTTTATCAGCTTTAGGAGTTCTCTGGTGGAGTTTTGAGGGTCACTTATGTACACTATCATATCATCTGCAAAGAGGGATAATTTGACTTCCTCCTTTCCCATTTGGATACCCTTGATCTCCTTTTGTTGTCTTATTGCTCTGGCTAGAACTTCGAGTACTATATTGAAGAGATATGGAGAGAGTGGGCAGCATTGCCTTGTTCCCGATTTGAGAGGAATTTCCTTGAGTATCTCACCATTTACTTTGATTTTGGCTATTGGCTTGCTGTATATAGCCTTTATTATGTTGAGGAAAGTGCCTTGTATCCCCGATCTCTCTAAAACTTTAAACATGAATGGGTGTTGAATTTTATCAAATGCTTTCTCTGCATCCAAGGAGATAATCATGTGGTTTTTTATTTTCAGTTTGTTTATATGATGGATTACATTGATGGATTTCCGTATATTAAACCATCCCTGCATGCCTGGAATGAAGCCTACTTGGTCATGATGAATGATATCTTTGATGTGCTCCTGTGCAAGGCTAAAAACAAAAAAGTAATCTTTTGCCACTTCAAAGCATCTAAATTCTCAGTCTTCTTGGAAACTTTTTACCTATTGCTGAAATTTCAGTTACATGCTTTTAAAACTATTCTGCTTGCTAGAATCAACACCAAGTGGAAACTAACAAATTACTCCCTTGAAACATGTCTGGGGATCAAGTCTATAGGGACTCCCTATATGATCCAGAAAAGACATAAACTCAGTATGGACAGTATGTGTTTGAACCTGTAAAAAAAAAAAAAAAAAAAAAAAAAAAGTGGGAAATGGCCACCCTGATCATTCATTGGATGATAGACACATCACTCTTCCATTTTCAGCAAATGAGTGCAGACTTTATAATGCAAAGGGAAGAGGAAGTGGCTCTTGGCTGATCCTTGGCAACACTGGCCCCTATTGTCTTCCACACAGCTTCCTTTCTCTTCTGCTTATGGAAGGAAGTTTGGGTTTTCTGTTCCTGAGATTGTACATCCATCTTCCCATGGCACTCCTCAGATGACACTTAATAGAATGCTAACCTATAGGTTGTCTCCACAGCACCTACCCAGCCTACTCAACCCTCACAACTACCTTAGCCTCCACCTCATCTTTTTAAAGATAGATTTATTTATTTATTTATTTATTTATTTATTTATCTATCTATTTATACAGTCCTCTGCCTGCAATAGGGCACCAGATCTCATTATAGATGGTGTGAGCCATCATGTGATTGCTGGAAATTGAACTTAGGACCTTTGGAAGAACAGGCAGAGCTCTTAACCTCTGAGCCATCTCTCCAGCTCCATAGCCTCCACTTCTTCTGGCAGCCTATCTTCTTTTTCCCCTCCTGCCCCTATCCACTCAGCCCCCTTCATTACCTCAGTCCCCATCTCTTACCTCAGCTCCTCAAACATTTTCCCCCTGGGTTCCTCTCCGTCAGCCCCTACTACTCACCCCACCCCGGGCCTCAGCCCCCTAACCCTCATGTAGGTTTTCATCATTATTATCAGATCCCCTCACCTCAGCTTCTACTTCTGACTTCAGCCATTCCTTCACCTCAGCCCCAAAGCTAGGGCTCTAGCTCTCTCTCTCTCTCTCTCTCTCTCTCTCTCTCTCTCTCTCTCTCTCTCTCTCCCTCCCTCCCTTTCTCCCTCTCTCTCTCTCTCTCTTTCTCTGGACTCCTCATCCATCACTTTTACTCTCATCAGCTCTTTTTAAGGCCCCCCTCTCACTTCAGGCTCTAGCTTTCTTTTCAGCACCTTCACCTCAGCTCTAGCTACTCACCTTCACCAGTACCCTTCAGCCCCAACACCTCAGCCCCTCCAGCCCCCTTAGCCTCAGGCATGCATTATCTCAACCTGAATCCAACACCTCAGTTCACCACCCATCATAATTACCCCCTACATCTCCTGTCAGCCTTTACCCCTCATCTCAGCTGGCCTGGGACATCAGCCCTCACCTAGTCTCCATCTACTCTGCAGCCACCCTTTGCCACAACCCCACCCTTCACCTCAGCCCTCACTTCTCCACTTGGCTCTCACCCCTCTCCTCAGACCTCCTCTCACTTCAGTCCCCCTTTCAGCTCAGCTCCATTCCTTTCAGCACACTCTCTCATTTCAGCTCCCTTTCACTAAACCCCACTCGTCTTCTCCACCCACACCCCATCACCTCAGTCCTTACCCCCTTCCTGAGCCTCCAGCCTTCACTTCAGCTTTCCTTCTCACCTCAGCTACCATCAGCTCCTTTTCTTCACTCAGCTGTCATTTCTCACTCAGCCTATGGGCTCTCCTCACCTGCAGAGAGCATGGCATAGGCAGGCACCATCTTCACTACAGTAACTGTTTTCTTCCTGGTCTTGGTGGTTGCCTATTGATATCATGGCTGCCCCAGAGGAGGGAAACTGGGCCCTATGGAGTAAAAATGCTAGGTGGGCTGGTGAGTGTTGATGTATAGTTAGAGACAGTAATGAGATAGGCTGAAGTTCCAACTAGGCCGCATAGGATTGGTGATCTGGGAAGCCAAGTTGCAGAGTAATAGAAGGTCCCACAGGTTTGAGAAAGGCCTCAGGGAAGAATGAGGTGGAGTTGCATTTGCCCTGGTGAGAGATCAAGAGAGATGTTTTGCAGAAAGAGTGGGTTACTATTTCTCGAAGGGAGGACGCACCCAGGATCCAGATAGAACATGACCTAGTACCAAGTTAGAGTGTAGACAACATTCAGATCCCCACGGTTCGCTTTCTTTCCATAGTTTTGGAAATTTTCACTCCATTCTGCACCTTTTCTACTACACAACATCTTTATTTGTTCCAGTTAATCCAGAGGTTAAAAATGATGGGTGCTCTGTGGAACAGTGAAATTCAAGGTCTAGGCCTACTCCTGGGCCTGATCATGGGCTTGAGCCTGACGTTTAGCCTGGAAGTTCCTCTAGCCTTCCCCTTGGGACTGTTCTTGTACATCTGTCTTGGCCTAGGCCTGCAGGAAAAGGCTTCTGCAGTCACAAGACACAACAAGGCAAACACAGACAAGGAAGCAAAAAGAAGCAGATGCAGCTTCTACTGCCTAGTTTTCTGTGAAGTCAGCAACAAAGGAGGAAGAAAGGGAAGAACAGGCAGAGGAGGGTACGTGTATACTGATCACAGATGTAAGGGGTGAGGGACCACAGGGCCAACTGGATGCTGGCAAGGCACTAAGTGGTGACAATGGAGGGAGGCAGGAAGAGGTTCATGGGAGGGTGTCAGGGAGGCATCCTGGCTGTAGACTCTGCATAAACAGCAGCCTTTGTGCCTACCCCATCTTTTGGCCATGTTCAGCTCTGGCCTAGGCCTGGGGACGTGGTAGATGTTCTTTTCTCTAAATCTGAAGCTACGGAGAAAAAGCCATGATCTATAATGACTTTTAAATTTCCAAGGGAGCTGAAATTCCAAGTGCCACCTGTGAGCCCCCAGTTTACTGTTCATGGAAATAGGTGTGTGTGAGGGTGGGGCAGGTACATGGGAGAAAATGCAAAGAAAGCAAGCCTCAAGGGAAAAACAAAACAGCAGATGTGTTTCTCGTTCTGAGATCTTGTTTTTTGTTTTGATTCAAGACAGGGTGTCTCTGTATAATCTTGGGTATCCTGGACTCACTCTGTAAACCAGTCTGGCCTTGAACTCCCACCCACTTTTTTTTCCCCAAGTGACATGTGCCACTGCCCCTGTTGTGCAGGAGACACTTAAAAAATTACACCAGAGGTAAGTGCAGAGATTCCTCAATACGCTCACCCAAAGCGGCAAAGCAGGCTGCAGAGGCCATGAGGTCTTTGCTGTCCCTGACAAGCACTACAGAAGCCAGGAGTGTGAAGCATGCTGGCTTGTCTCTTCAACAGAAGGCAGGTGTATATCTCTTTTCCACTCAGAAACCTGAGTCTGCTTGTGGTTAATAGCCTGGTGATCTGTGCCACCTGCCGGGCCAGGCAACACCCAAATCTCCCAGGCTATTATGTTTACCTCACACCCTCCCCCACCCAGACCTTCATCCTTACTTTTGTTTCTCAGTAAATAGAACCCTTCCTTAGGACAGAGGTCAAAACGTACTTTATCTCCTGGTGCCCTCCATACTGTCTGTATGACTGAAACTGCACTAGACCCTAAACCCCTACTCTAGGCAACCCATCCTCCTGGTACAGGTCACATGTACACTGTAAAGCAGTTTCTGTGCCGTTAGGACCAAATCTTCCTTCTACACGTGAAATTGAGATGACAGTTACCCAGAAACCTTCCCCCAAAATTGTACTGTACTTAGCCAAGTCTAAAATAAACTGCTCAGGGCAGACTCTACAAGTCTGAACCAACACCTGCTGATTAAGGCATGCTGGGAGAGGATCCCCTTCTTGTCTCACAAGGATTATTACTGTGCCTGCCATGGCTTTTGCAGGGATACCCATGATGGTCCACACCTCTCTGTGTGGGAACTGCAGTCTCCTGGGGGGCCCTTCTATTTGCACCTGGACTCATCTCACAGCCCTAGGTTTGACTCTACCACACACAAGCCTAATCTCATCCCCCAAACTCTGACACAGTTTCCCCATCCTAGAACTTCGCCAAAGTATTCTATGGCTACCAGGCACCCACTGGGACAGTCCTATCTCAACATCTTCCACTCATAAACATCTTTTTCTTTAGAGGAAGGTAACACCTAGCCTCATCCTGCCCCCAGAAGTGTGATGCTTTCTCATAGGCTGGAATAGCACCTATACAGGAGAAAGGCCCAGCTAGTGGGCCCAGCTGGTGCACTTATACCACTCTGTGGGGGGTGCCAGGCACATATGGTAGGTTGAAACAGGGATCCACTTAGATGAGGTGACCATGCTTCACCACATCCCCCTGAGAGCCATCTTCCCCTCAGAGGGTTATCCCAGCTGGCTAGGCCCAGCGTCCGTGAATGGACCTTCTGGGAGGTACTGCAGGGCTGTGTCCCATCAGTACACCCTAGGTGTCAGGGACTCCAAGGAATGTCAGGTGTTCTCCCTTGGGCTTCTAGCTCTGGAACAGGTGGCTGCGGTGGGCAGGGGAAATGGTGCTGCTGGGGCACAGAGGCCCATGGATGGTAGAAGGTGAGGAGAGAGGGGCTTGTTGTCAGGACATAACCCACAAGGGGCAGGGGCAGTTAAAGCCATAGTAGAGGCTGAATATGCAGGTGAGACTGTAGCTGACATGCATCCTCTGAGAACTGGACTGCCCCGGTGCCTGGGTATGTAGAACACAATGACCTTAGATTTGGCCTTCTCTTGGGAAAGCCATGAATGGACTGGAATTCTTAATTCTTGCCCTACATGGAGTCAGAATGAGGAAGGAGGGAGGTGTCAATAACTCCTATAACTTTTAAAAGTGAGAAGGATTGAGTTGTACCGTGTTTCTGGCTTTTACAGCAGGAAGGTTCACAGCACAGAGGGAATATTTGGTTCCATTTTAAAATCTTCTTCACTTTCTCTTTGGCGTGTGTATTTGTACATTTCTGTGTGTACCTGAGCGGGAAAACAAGAAGCTGACGTCAGGTGTCTTCCTCATTTGCTCTTCACCTTAGTTTGTTTAGACATGGTCTCTTGCAGAACCCGGTGCTTGCCAATTCAGATCCACTGGCTGGTCAGCAAGCCCCAGGGGTTCTGTCTCTGCAGTCCTACTCCTGAGAATACAAGTACCTGCAGTAGGCCCTTTACCCGGGTAAGAGCCTACTGTGTGCAGAAAGGAAAGGCAATACTTAACATCAAGGACTCAGGTTCAGCATTCTCCAGTGCAACGGGAAGGAAACAGGTGCTGGGAATCCAGAGGCACTGGCTGGGGGACACAAGGGAATTTACAGGGATTCAGCAGAGAACAAGGGCACAGTGGCCTCGGCCACTTATATGGTTGTACTTCAGGGTCCACAGAGGCGCCGATTCAGTGCCCTATCTCTGAAATACACCAAGGACTGTGGTCCAAGACGGGCAAACAGGACCTTCTGGGCAGTGTGGCCTGGCTGCTTCTCATCAGTACACCCCAGGTGTCTGTGACTCCAAGGGATGACAGGCCCCTCCTTCTCCTGCAAACACCTGAAGGCTCTGATCTCAGGAATCTGAGCAAAGCTGAGATGGTGATGTCTGCTGCAGACAGTCAGCCCACAGGGTTGGCAAGTCTTTCTCATTAACTGTATGAAGAATCTGGGGGGTTGAGAATGGCTGAGAGTGCAAAGTGCTTCCTTTATAGTGGGAAACCTGAGTTCATTACATTAAAAGAAAGGTTTTATGGACGGTCATGTTTAATCTCAGCACTGGAGTGAAAAACACAGGAGGATCAAAAGAGGTGCCTGGCCAGCCATTCTAGCCCAATCAGTGAGCAACAGGTTCAGTCACAGATCCTGTCTCAAAAAGTAGAGGGGAATAACTGAGGACAGCAGATTTTGACCTAATTATGTACAACATGTACATACACACACACACACACACACAGAGAGAGAGAGAGAGAGAGAGAGAGAGAGAGAGAGAGAGAGAGAGACAGACAGACAGACAGACAGACAGACAGACAGACAGACAGACAGACAGACAGGCAGGCAGGCAGACAGACAGAGACAGACACAGAGACAGAGAATGCATTACACTGTGGTCTTTGAAATCAAGCCATCTCGAGGGTCACATTTCCCTTCTCTGGCTCCAACGACCAGCAATAAAACACTCTTCTCCTTCAGTGTTACTGAGTGAAGAATGGGGTAGTGGCAGAAAACAGGGGAACCCGGGCCCCATCCATAACACCCTAGAGAGAAGACAGAGAGGAGGACAAGGAAGTATGGGGGAGTCTGAGCCAAGGCTTCAGGAGGAACCTGGTGTGCTGTCTGTGTACTTAGGGTCCCTGCAGAGAGTGTTAGGCCAGGTGCCTAGCTAGCCAATACACCATACAGGGCTGGTGAGGTTCCAGGGAAGCACACCCACAGGACTTCTGGGTCCTCTGGCTCAGGCCAAAGAGGGCTAGGCCTGGCCTGAAGCTAACAGGATCCATAGAGCCAATCTAGACACCTGCAATGTCAAACAAAAAAGTAAACATTTATTTCGAGGGAGGGAAAGAAAACGCTCACCCCAGCCCCAGTGAGGAGCTTTCACAGTCCCCATAGCATGCCCCACAGTCTCCTGGATGTTCCTCTTTGTGGGGTGCTGCCTGTCTCCTGTCTTGGAGAGTTGCAGGGGTGATGGCTGAAAGGAGGGTGGTCCCTTCTAAGAAGTGGGACCAAGCGCAGGAGGGGCGCTGACAGTCCAAATCCTGGCTGCTGACCTCTTACTGGCAGCCTTTAAGATAGTCTTGTCGAAGAGCTCTTTCTCGCGGTAGTGCACAGGTGGGCCGCGCAGGTACTTCTCTTCTGCATCCTTGTAGCTGAGCTCCTCCAGGGCAGCGATGGAGCAGATGATTGCTTCTGGAAGGAGAACCTCCATGGTAAAGCGCACTTTGTCTCCTCTTGTCAGGGAGAGTAAGGCCTCATCTGCTTCCTTGGCTAATTTTTGCAAATGGCTGGCCACCAGATACAACTGGTCATCATCCTCCAGGTAGGTCTCAATGCAGAAGACTTTCCTTTTAGATTTCCGGAGGTTATCTAACCACTTGGACTGTGTTCTGCCCTTCGCGATGTCCAGTAGGTGCTGGTCGGCCCCTTTCCTCTTGACAATGAAGTCTACTAGCTTCTTGTTGCTTCTGTCCCATGCAGCCCTCATGCGATCAGGCAGGAGTTTCTTGTGGGGCCCCTTCCCAGCCAGGGCTGTCTCCTCTTCCCAATCTTCTAAGTCAGCATAGCTCACCTTGGGAAGTCAATGTGCAGGTCGCCCTCTTGGATGGCCCTCCTTAGCGGGTAGCTGGCTCGGGCGTTGTAGTAGTCCATAAAGGAGCCCAGGGAGGAGCCGCAGGCCAGGTTCTCTCTGTAGTGATTGATCACTGAAAAGCACCAGCCTATGCCCTGGCCGTACACTCTGCTGGCTCTTCTCAAGAGCGATATCTTCTCCCTACAGTCCAGATGCTTCAGCTTGTGGAGAGGGACACGAATACCGCTGCGCTCAAGTTGCATGTTGCCTTCGATCAACAGCACCCTTGCCATCTTGTCGTGTTGGCTGATGCTCTTGACCACCGCTGGCCAGAATGGAAGGTCCTGAAATTTGAACCAGACCAGCATTCCTCGTTCAATGGTATTCGGACCCTGGGCAGAAGAAGCCCCCATGTTGGCTTGGCTGTCTTCTTGAGTCGCGGCCCCTCTCCTCTGGAACCTGGTGCTGGCCGCCTTTGAGTGCACTTGAGGTTCCAGTTCCGGGACCCTGTACAGGGGCCACAGCATGTGGATCTTCCTTTTTCTGCTAGCAAGGCGGAGCGACCTCCTCAGCCTCGGGATAGGAGGCATGCAGGCTGCAGATGCCTCCTTTGCATCTGCCTTCAGGGTCCCTGGGCTGGGGTCCTCCTTGTCCTCTGGGAAGGTGGTCTTCCCCTGGGCTCCAATAGCCCGGATCTCTAGGCCTACACGCTGTGCTCTTGCTTGTGGCTTTGGGGCTATGGGGGAGGTGGAGATGCGCCTCTTCCTCCTCCTTGGTATCCCAGAGGCAGCCTGCTGCTCATTTTTAGCCCAGGCGCCCTCCGTGGAGGCTGGGGCACTCTGAAGCCTGTGCTTGGATGTGCTCAGCTTTCTCTTCCCTGGATTACCAGCAGCTTTCCCAGCAGGTGCTGGGGACCTTGGCCACACTCTGCTGCCTCTTAGCACAGTCCCTTGTTTTTCAAAGTGAGGGGACCCAACAGCACTGTGTGCCTGGGCTTCCCCCCCTTGCACATCAGGCACATTCTTTGAGCGCATCACCACAGGACCCCAGGCAAGGCGCCCCTGCTTCCCAGGACTCCTCTGGGAGAGCCCTTGGCCTTTCTGGCTGCATGCTTGGAGGCAAAGCTTCTTGGGCGGGCTGCAGCTGGAGCTGGCCTGCTCTTCGGGAACCTTTGTAGCCTCCATGCTGGTTCCTTGGCCACCTGCCTTTCCTCCTGGAGACAAGTGCCTTCCCTTGGCCAGATCATACAGTACCACCTTGAGGACTCTCCTGTATACCTTGGTCTGCCCTGGCGAGCCACTGCCCTGTGACTCCATTCCTGCCAAGGAGGCCATGATTAAGATTTCAGACTTGCTTAGGGGCTTCGCCCCAGTGCTCCTCACTCTCCTCTTCTCACCCACTGGCAGGATTTGCACCTCTGGGAAAGGTACCCCTTTTCTCTTACTATGGGCTGAGGTCCTGGTTCTCAACAAGACCCTTGAAGGTCACAGCTGACCCTGCCTCAGAGCACATACTCTGCAGAGTCCATGGTGACTGGACTCTGGGGCTGTGCTGATCACCAATGACAGGGTTGCCCCTGGCTCCTTGACTGCCTGTGGGTCTTCTCTGGCCTGGCTGCCCTGCCTGAGGTGCTGGCCTCCCTGCAGAGTCTGGTGGAAAAGCTTGAACTGACTTCTTCGCTCAGGGTGATGTGGTGGGCATGGGCGTATCCTGGAGGGAGGGAGAGGGAAACAGAGCTGCATGAGGAAGGAAATCGCCTTTAGTGGACATGGGGGCATCAACTCAGTGAGGTGAGTCAAGGGAAATCGAGGGAGCTCACAGAAGTCTGTTCTCCAGGTGCAGGAGAAGATAAGGAAGGTTTCCTAGCCTGTTCACCAAGCACTCATGACCATTTTATTCCCCACCCTGAGGCTGGGGTGGTGCACTTCTTCCCAGAGAGCTGGGTGTCTTTACAAGGCTTGTATATTTTCTTGCCCACCCATTCAGTACCTTAGGGCTCCCTGGGATGCCCTTGAGAGGGGTGGGGGGTCGGAGAGGGGGAAGCCTCATTGGATTCCTTCCTAGGGAGATAGTCCTGCTCTGCCACTGACCCCCCCACACACACCATTCTGGGAAACCTGTAGACACCTAGTGCACCTGCCTTCCATTCTTGTGGGATTCCTGGTTGAGCAGCAAGGAGGTGGAGAAATCTTCGTTGTAATTTATGAAACATGGCAAGTAAGGATGGCTGCTAACAGCTCCTGGCCCCACCCCCTCCACCTCCTCCAATCTTTTGGTTCAGATCTGTGGTTTCCAACACCATCCTGGACCTCATTATGGGACCAAGTGTCCACGGGGCACACTTGGAGAGAGCCCCCAAGAGAAAGCACTCCATTGTGGAGAAATGGGCAGACTAGGCAGTGTCAGATGGAGTGAGTGTCTCTGTTAGAACTGTGCACCCTCCTGCTGCAAATGTCTAGTCTGCAATAGACCCTGAACACTATATCTGCCTGTGATGGGCGGCACTGTTCCTCCAACTGATCCCTGACCAGAGAGCTCTGCTGCCCACAACCTCTGTGCCCTAATTTTAATCCATAACATCTTAGACAGGTAGGAAATCACAGCAGCTACTTGAAGACCTGAATGGTCACTTGCCCATCCATCCCTAGGTCCAGTAGTAGTCAATGCCATCTGTAGCTTAGCAATCCTGTTCATGTTCCTCCCTACTGTGCCTCTCAGCATAGTTACTTCTCCTTGGGCTTTTCAGTGGACTCTCATACCTTTCTTTGGCAACCCTTTCTCCCCGGTGTGTGTGTGTGTGTGTGTGTGTGTGTGTGTGTGTGTGTGTATGTTTCTGTTCACTTGTGCAAGTGCTTGTGAGCTCAAGAGTAATTTTACATTTATGTGTGCACGAGTGCCGAGTTTATGGAGCGGTGGCTACTCTGTTCCTGACTGGGTCTGCCTTGAGTCTGTTGGGTTCCTATCAGCTCTGTGTATGTCATGCGTGCTTATGGGAAACTAATCCTAAATCTGTCTCATCCTCAGAAGAGGCCCTCTGTGCTCACCTTGAAGGACTACAACAGAGTAGAAGAACTACGAAGGGCTCACGTGGCACCTCTGCTTACTGCTCGTTCAAGGATGCAAGTGATTTCCTGTTACTCCCTGGGCACCACAAGGCACAATGGGGCAGAGCACTATGAACTCAGGGCTCATGACATAGCGTCCAGAGGTCACTGCTCTTCTTGGGAGCTCCTGTTACCCTTTGTCCCTTCTGAGTGTGTGTGAGCACACCAAGCATGGGGACCCCAGACCTTATATCCTGGGACTTCCCAACCTTACAGAAACATGAGAGGCAAATGATGTTCTCCTCAGTCCCTCACTCAGTCCTTCCCTTCCCACCCTCAGTATCCATAAGCACCGGTGGTACAGTCTAGCTCCTTATTCATTATGGCAATGTGCAGGGCCCCTCCTGTTGTATTCTCATCCAAGGCTAAGGGACTTCAAACCCCATTTCACAATGCTTAAAGTCGCTATCTGCATAAAGGGGTCTAAGTGTGTCTAAGTCCACACCTGTTGGATGATGCAATATTCAATGCGTATGGGGGCAGTATGGGGCTCAACGTAGAGATCAGCCAGCATTAACCTTTCCTCTGATGAGGCTGTGTGATCCTCACAGGGCTGGCTTGCTCTAATTTGGCCCCCTTGGAGTCCTGGGCCTTGTCACGCAGGCGTCTCCTGAGGACAGAGAGGAAAACACAAGCCCCTCAGTTACTGTAGGCTGCCTTCTGCTGGACCTTCCTAGAACAGGTTGTTCTCCACCAAGGCTGATTGAGCACCATCCAGCCCATCCATGCCCGACCCATGCCCACTGGGGCACCATGCGTCGGGTATGTGAGAGCTCAGCCCTCACAGGGTACCCTTAGAAACCAAGGATACCTGAGTTACAGTTATAGAATGCACCCTTACTACCCCCTCCCAGGCCTGAGCTTGCTTCTGCTTCCCTCAAGCAGGGCGTTCTGGGCCCCACATACTTCAGTCAGAAAGCATACCCAGGAGTAACAACTGTATGTTCAAGACCACAAACCAGGGCATCCGTGCAGCATCTGTAACCCAGTTGTGAGCAGTCATAACCAGACAGAACCAGTTATATCAGGCCATGCTCTCCCCAGTGTGCATGCCCTCCCTGTGTGCCTATTGCTCCAGGGTGTCTGAAACCTCCTTAAGTTTCCTACAGGCCACTTAAATCATAGAAGTATGGCCACCTGCATCCACCTTCTCAGCCATCGACCATGGTGCACTACTTTGAAAGGTTTCCTGAAGTTTCTGTGGTAGTCACCTTCCCCGTGAAAACAGCACTATCTTCTACAGAGGCACATAGAGACGTGTGGGAAATGGAACCCTGAAGTCTCTGTATCCACAACCTGCTTACACCCCAGTGCTAAAGGCCCTCTATCAAGTACTTGCACTCAATAGCTGCCTGTGAAGGCTATTCGCGTTTTCTCCAGATGGGAACAGCGGCTTCCCTCCCTGTGGTAAGACAGACACTGGAGGGACAGTCTGATGAGAGGGAACAAGAAGGGTGCGGTGTACATTGCTCACACACAGAGGGAGAGATACACGGAGAGATCCCGATGAGCTGGAAGGCCACAGAGAAACCCCAGCTGCACACCCTGTAATGCCCAGCTGGTGCTTAACCCAACGCTGAGCAGGGTGAAGGCTCAGACAGAGACACAAAGTAATGCCTGTTGAGGGGACACCATCTGGCCATTCCTCGGGTGTCTATACCACACTTTTTTTTTTTTTACCTCAGTCTGCCTAAGTGCGATTAGTTGTCACTTAACAGGCAGATGTCTTTTGGGGGCATTTCTTACTTCTTGTGTGAGGTATCCAGGCCAAGAGAGTAACACCACTTCGCATCCACAGTCCTCCAGGGGAACTACAGGTCAACACCTGCCTCCCACTCCTACCCCGCTCATCCTCTGTCCCAAGCCCACCACCCTCGTTCACCTCCTCCTTAAATGCCCTCCAGCTTCTATCTCAGACAACACAAGCCACAGCTATCAAGGGGAAGGTGCTGTCAAGAGCACATGTGACAATCATCGCCAAACAGAGACAAGGCATCCATTTACATGTGTTGGGGAACTATGCTTTCAGGGCCTGAAATGATGAAGCTGGCACCAAAGAGGTGTCACCTGAGGACAAAGAGACAGGGCTGGCAAGGACAATACAGGAGGTAAACTTTAAACCCCTTCCCAGATCTAGCCAATGGTCAGAATATTCTCCACAGTTGAGTGGAGAGTGTGATACGACTTTCTCACGTACTCTGGTGCCTCACATTTGACCATGTCCCCTGGAGGGGGAGACCTGGTGGCACTCAGAGGAAGGACAGCAAGTAGCCAAGAAGAGACTTGATACCCTATGAGAATATATAGGGGGACGTAATCCCCCTCAGGAACAGTCATAGGGGAGGGGAATAATGGGAAAATGGGGGGGGGAGGAATGGGAGGATACAAGGGATGGGATAAACATTGAGATGTAACAAGAATAAATTAATAAAAAAATATCATAAAAAAAAAGAGACAGGGCTGGGTGAGCAGCTAGTCCTTGGGGCTTCACTTCACACAGTAGTAGTGAGAACCTTTCCTGTCCCTTGGAAGAGCACACAGGCCCCCAGGGCACACTCACAGGCTCAGCTCACACAGGCACTCAGGTTGGCTGCAGGCACCGACCTATGCGCTTTGCGTGTCTGTCTAGTGATTCCACCTCTCCAATCTGTGAGTATCCTTCCCAAATGTATCTGTAACCAGCAAAGAATGGCTGGTCCTCCATTGTCATGTCAGTCACCATGTCATGGGGTTGGGGGGTGGAGAAGAGATTTCTCTCCTAGTAGCCAGTTCTTTGTGCAAATCAGGAAGCACAAATCCACCCAGGAGGCTGACTGTTCACCTACATCTCTGTCACCTAGGTCCCCCACCGCCCCAAGCAGACACAGGCAGGAAAGGAAGTAAGTGTGCATGTGCCCAGACTACAGAAGGTGATGCTGCCATTTCAGGGGGCAGGACCTTTGACCACAGAGGGTCTGGGACAAGGCATGACAAGACATGATGGGTTCCCTTCTGCCTCCAATAAGATCAGGGGCCATCTCTGAGAAGGACACCTTTTCACCTGCCACAATTCAGAAGGCATGCATGCTGTTTCTCCAGATGCTTGGCAGATACTGTGGAGGAGCATGAACCTGCACAGGATAGAAAGCAGCTCAGGGATTCAGAGGGCAGCAGCATCAAAAGATGCATCATGAGTCTCAAACAGGAAGGAGGCAGATCAAATTACAAATGGCAGGACCCTCGACAAGCAGTAGGGAAATGTCCTACTACCCCTCTCAAGGGGCAGCCAATGTGCTTGGTAATGATGACTCGCAGCAATCAGTAGGGAAATGGGCTTCTACCTCTAGCTGGGGCAGCCCATGGAGTTATCGATGGTGACTCACAACAAGCAGTAGGGAAATGGGTTACTACTCCTTACAAGGTATAGCAAACGTCCTTCCCAGTGGTGACTCCCTGTGGCAAGCAGTAAGGAAACGGTCTACTACCCCTCGCCGGGGGCGGCCAATATACTTGCCAATGGTGATTTGTGTCAGTCAATAGGGGAATCAGTTACTACTCCTTGGAAGAGACATCAGATATCCTTCCCAAGGGGACTCGCGACAAGCTGTAGGGAAATGTGCTGCTACCACTCACCAGGTGTCTTGAGGCAAGTACTTGGGAAATGGGCTTCTATGCCTGTCAAGGGGCAGCCGATGGACCTGTCAATGGTGACTCACAGCACACAGCAGGGATATGGGTTACTACCCCTTGCAAGGTACAGCAGCGTCCTTCCCAGTGTTCATTCGCGACAAGCAGTAGGGAAATGGGCTACTACCCCTGGCAAGGGGCAGCCAATCAATGGGCTTGGCTAGGGGAACTCCTGTCAAGCAGGAGAGAACTGGGCTACTACCCCTGGCATGGGGCACTGAATGTGCTTGCCAAGCAGGACTTGTGGCAAGCGGTAGGGAAACGGGTTCCTACCCCCTTGCAAGGTACAGCAAACGTCCTTCCCAAGAGCGACTCAAGCCAAGCAGTATGGAAATTGGCTACTGCCCCTCTCCAGGGGCAGCCCGCTTGGGAATGGTGACTGGCACAAGCAGTAGGGAAATGTGCTGCGGCCCCTTGCAAGGTACAGCAATGTCTTTCCCAGTGGTGACTCAGGGCAAGCAGTAGGGAAACAGGCTACTACCCCTCATAAGGGGCTGTAAATGTGCCTGCCAATGGTGACTCAGGGCAAGCCGTAGGGAAATGAGCTACTCCCCCGTCACAAGGGGCCCCCAATGTACTTGCCAATGGTGGCTGGCAGCAAGCAGTAGGGAAAAGGGCAACTACCCCTCCCTAGGGGCCCCCAATGTACTTGCCAATGGGGACTCCCGGAAAGCAGGAGGGAAATGGGCTACTACCCCTAGCGAGGGGGAGCCAATGTACTTGCTAATGGTGCCTTCGGGGAAGCAGCAGTAAAGCTATAGTCGCTGAGAAGGGTTCTCCTTTCTGAGATTTGTGGACACGTCCGGAGGGCGAATCGCACAGAATCGGAGTGACGGTTGGCCTCCGAACCAAGCAAAGCTCGAGCATGGAAGTTGGAATGGTTGTCCTCGCACCTGCACGGGCCAGTCCTGAGCTTCCTCACCAGGCGGTTCTCTATGCAGTAGCCTGGGGCACCAGAGCTTTCTGAGTGGGGAGGGATCCTGAGCACCCACTTCTTTAGGGTCAAGAGTGGGAGCTAGTCTGGTGCCCATGCTCAGAGGCCGTGACAAGGCTTTGTTGAAGGAACAGCATGACCGGGAATGGCAAGGGGCACGTGCTTAGGAGACTGTGCTCTCAGGTCCTTCTTGCCCTAGGTCAGGACCCGCTGTCTGGAGGCCATCATCAGTGTTGCAGTGATGGCTGTGGAGCCTCTTAACGGAACCAATGAGGCTGACTCAGCTCTACGCTTCTCCGAGACTGGTGGTCAGACAATCCTTGCTTACTGCGCTAGGGAGAGAATAAGTGATAGCGTTCGAAGAGAGCATAGAATGCATGACATTGATATTACATATATTATTCTGTCTTTTACAGATGACCTAGAATTTGCTTTGTAAATTTGTGACAACTTCTCTGATGGCTTTCATCTTCCTGTATGCTGAAGGGCATCTCTAGATTATTTAATAGTACTTACTGCAAAGTTATCATTGTGTAAATACTTATCATATGTATTGTTCAGGGAATAAGAACAAAACAATTATCTGTTTACAGTACAGATTCAAGTAGTTTTTCAAATACTTTTTTCTGAGTTTGGTTAACTCCTCAGTTTAGCACACAGACCCGGATTCCTGAATGTAGCCCCCATGGCCTTGAACAATGGCTTTGTCTGTCATGGTTTACATGTTGGGTCCGTATAACATTTACATATTCGGATTGCTTTTCGACTGTCATGTGATTCTCCTGAAACCACAATATGCCTAATGGCTCCTATTAGTGGCTCTGCATTGGCCATTTGCTTTCATTCCAATGACCCAGATGTAGCATAGTCACACAGAATGAATTTTGAAACCCTTAGTCAAGTTAATTCTTTGAACGAGCATGTTTATATAGCAGTAGATACACCAAGAAAGTGTAAAATTGAGGATGCGGATGAAGATGCTATTTTACTGACAAACAAAAAAACAAAAAAACAAAAAAACCAACTTGGTTTGTTTCTTGCACACTTTGCCAGTTTTCTTTTAGCTGTTTTTGTTCTTACTGGATTAACGGTGTTTGTTTGTTTGTTTTGGTGCTATATTTGGTTTCTGTTGAGGATTTCTCTTTCCTTTGGCTACATAGGCAATAAGCCTTGCATCACTCAGAAGCATAGGGGCACTATGTTTTCATTTAGTTATTTTCCTGTGCCTTAGTGCTTTGCCACATGCTCTTTGTCTTTGGAGGTTCTGAATTCTTCATCAACCCTTCTCTCTGTTTAACCCCAACTTATTCCAGTAATTTACATTTTAAAGGTGTCTATCTCCAGGAAACCAATTCTTTCCCTCCAATCTGGGGTAAATTATCTTCTTGGCTAATTGTATAGCTCACGATATTCATCCTCATACTAGCACATAGCATAATTTCCATATACCATTTGGCTCAGTCATCTGAATTTCCTATCCCTCTGGGAGATCCTTGAAAAACATTGGATTTACACACCAGAATAATTCTGCTGGGTGTGAGGAACTTACTTCAGGACAAAATGGACAGGGAATCATGAATATCAATTCAGATAATATACACCTTTTGAGAGTTAGCTTGGCAAATCTAATGTCATCACAAAATAGCGTCCTCAATTGCAGTTACCGTGAATATGTTTACTTCAGATAACCTTTCATAGGCAAGTTGAGTAGTAGTTATACATACAACAATTACTGCTTTAAACACGGTAACGCTTAAAAGAAATTTCAAATTTTCACTTTAACATTAAATGTCTGAAGATATTTATTTGATTTGTGATTGGGTAAGGTATCTGTGAATTATTCTACATACTTGGGGATTCTTCCTAAATAATGTCTACATTATAAAGTTGTTCAAATATAATAACTTTACTGCATAGTAAATTTAATAATGAAAACAAATGAATAGTGTATTTTTGTAGCATTTCACTCAGCAATTAATATTCTTTTCTCAAGCTTTTAAATGTATTCATTTTCTTTGTTAGAATACAAAGAATGAGTTCATTGCAGCATTTTCATACATATGCTTTTATTGATGTAGTGTGTGTGTGTGTATGTGTGTGTGTGTGTAATGGGAATGACTGTTGTTGTCTAGGTGACTGCCAAGTCCACTTCCTGCCATGAAGAAACAACTGGATGGCCAGAAACACAGAAGGTCAAGCCTCATAGATAACACAATTATTAACTTTATACATTCAGGATAGGAGAAGCTTGAGACTGCGAGCCAGTTAAACAGATACTGTCCTGGATATTTAATAGGGCCTCAGGGTCCTTTCTTTTCTAGTATTGGTGTTTATCCATGTGCCTTCCTGAGATTTCTCCTGGCCGAGTCTTCTGGGAACGAGGAACTACCATCTCAGGGAGACTTCCTTAGATTTTCCTTCCTACTTATTTTTTTTCTGCCCCACTTCATGTATGTATGTATGTTTTATGAGTGTGTATGTGTAGTGTGTTCTCATATAGGTAGTTGCACGTGTTGGTGGGTGTATGTGAGTGGGTGTGCACATTGGGGCCACATGCTATATTAGGTGTCGCTGATGACTTACACTTTATTGCCGGGTTAGGCCTCTCTAGCTAGCCAGCTTGTCCTTGTCGATCCCCAGTCTCCAACTCACCAGAGTACAGGCGAGCAGACACACTCCCTCACCACTTATATGGGTATGGGAGATCTGAACTCTTGTCCTCACATTCGTATGACAAGTGCTTTATCCACTGAACTGTTTCCAACCCACTACTATTTTTTTTAATGTTATAAGCAATTGCCATTTATTTCCACTATTTCTTTTTCAGCAAGTCCATTTGGATGGATATATAGAAAAGCTACTGTATTTTTAAATGTTGATTTTGTATCTTGCTGCTTTGCTGAAACTGTTTATATATAAGTTTTCTGCTGCAGACTTTTAAGTACAGGAATACATTTTCTGCCAAGAGGGATAATTTGACTTGGTTCTTTCTTATTTGTTTCCCTGGTGGAATATAAACTGGTGTGGCACTGTGAAAGTAGATACATACGTTATTTTAAAAAATAGAATATATATGGCCCAGCTATTATACTCTTGGACAAATACTCAAATGACTCTAACATATCCATGTGTATTGCTATAATATCCCAGTAGCTAAGAAATGGAACAATTTCTTTCCATTATGAGCTAAACACATAAAATGTAGTATGTATCCATGATGGAATTTGATCGAACTGAAAGATAACTGAAATCATGGCATTTGGAGCCATAATACTGTCCCCACATCTCTTCAGAAACTGTTGACTTTCTTCCTGCGTCAATAAGTTACTTGCCGTTTTACATTAATGTAGTATTTTCTTAGTGTACTCCTAATTTTCACTTTTCCCATATTTATAAGATGCACATATATTGCTTTGTATACCAATAATTCTTTTCATTGCTCATACTAGAATTTGTTTAACATTTCCTATCCATGACTTTTGAGGGGTTTTCGTCATGGCTAGCTACCAAGCTGTTATACAAAGCTTTGTGTGGTTGTATTTTTTCCATTTGTTCACTAATCTTTGGAACCATTAATGCACATTAATATAATGCCAGGAGTTAGAGTTTATCTTGACTTAGTAAGCTATTATCCTTTTTCCTCAATAATAAATTCTTTCCAGAAGAGTCATATAAATGTTGTGCAATAAGATGGCAAAACTAGTGCTTGTTTGTGTTACTCCTGTGTAAGACCTTTCAAATCACATCACCAGTTCACAGAATTTGATGCTTGTTTTGTCAAAAAACCAAATCAATGTTTTTTTTAAAAATTAAACCCCTTCTTATATTAATGGTACGTACCTCTAAGTTGTAGGAAATCTTTTCTCTTCATGTTCTCCATTTTCAATGTACATAATTTGGAAAGAATGAAATTATTTTTTTCTCAGTATGCTCTCAAAATAGTAATTTTAAATGTATATTATCACATACTGTGATTATTTTAATCTATTTTGTTTATATTATATCTCAGCATCATACTAAATTTTTGTGACATTCAGGTTCTTAAAAGTCTCTCTTCAAATAATTAACTTCTGTTTGTAATCATATACGGTGGGCCACAGTTTTCCCAGCAAGTCCTTCAATGTCCCAGATAGCTGTATATTTTAAGGTGTTTAAACATATGAATTTGAGTACATTGCCTTCTGTGAGAAACACTTAATTATGCAACATGTATGAGCCTCATAAATCCTAAATTTATTACATTATAATGGATCAAAGTTGAAATCAGTTGACTTTTGAAACCATTGGAAAGAGTTTTTGGGAAAATACTGTTTTTTTGTTTTTTGTTTTTTTTGAAAACACTGCTTTTATGCCATAATTTATTGAAGTTCTTTTCCAAATCTTTTCTTCCTTTGGCTATGAAAATGTCTTACAAAATATTGTTCCAATGCAGGACAAGTTAATGTAGAAATAATGTAGAAATACTAGGTGAGTTTTCTATTTTTTCATGATCTTTAAACATACATTTATTTATTCATTTATCCTCCTGCCTTACTTTTTCCCTCTGTCTCTGTCAGTCTATCTGTATCTGTCACTGTCTCTCTGTCTCTGTCTCTGTCTGTCTCTCTGTCTCTCTGGACATGTATGTGTTCCACAACATATGTGTGGAGGTCAGAGGACAACTTGCAGCAGTCGGTTCTCTTTTTCCATGTGGCTCCAGGTGTCAGACACAGGATGTCAAGCTTGGCAACAATTGTTTTTAGCTTGAGTCACCTTGCTGGTTTCTTGTTTCTATCCAGTTCTCTTTGTCGCACCTGGTGATATGTTAGCACGACTGTCTTGAGGAGACCTAGCAAGAAGTCTCCTCTCCAATGTGTTTTGGGAATGAGCAAGACCTTGGTTTAATGTTTTCAGCCAGTGAAAGAGAGGATTCAAGAATTTGAGAAACATTTGAAAATGGGTAGAAAAGGTTAAGTTTGTAATGATGCCCTCTAAGTTTCTTTTTTATTAGACTCAAATCAAACCTTTCTCACATTTCTGACTAAAATGCATAGCTTTACCACCAAGGCATCTTAGACAGTAAAATGCCGAATACATAATTTTGGGTCCACTATCTCAATAAATTCATGTGTGGTAGAATAAAAGATCACAGATTTTAACCAAAGCCTTGTTTTTCGTGGGTTTTCTTGCTTATGTAATTTTTAAAATCTATGTGTGATAACATAAATGTATATGCTAAAAAAAAATAAAATCTTTAGAAGTGAAAAAAGGCTATTAATAAATCAGTACAATTTTGCACATAATATGCCAGTTACTCTGGAAATGGAGATAAATATGACATTGAAAGATATAATATGAAAAAATGATGCATATGCACAGAACAGTAATGTTGTAATAACTGATATATTTAAATATATAATAATAATTACTACCAGCAGAATTTTTGTTTAAAGGAGTATTAAAATTTGTAGCCATACTAACCTACTTAATATTCAGTACTGCTTCAGAATTCCCATGAATTCAGCATTTTAATTAGCTTTTCAAATAAAAAATAAATTTGACATCAGATACTAAACCATCATTTTTTTTAAAAAAGTGAGATATAAAGTAAAATATTTGAAAGAACTGTTTAATTTAATTACACTAAGGTTATTACTAGATGCCAATTAGTAACTTTTTAACCATAAGAAATAAATATAAAGTACAAGTCAGTGATTTAGGATTAAACCAAAAACCTTATCATTTCTTTGAATTATCACCTCTAGCTTTTTTTAACAGTAAAATAAATTGACCTAGCATATTTAGTATAGCTGTTATAATCATATTTAAATAATCAATACTATCAAAACATAAAATAATTATTTTGATTATACAATGGCTGAGTCTTGCATATAAATGATTTATTGTACTTTTAGAATTTTGAATGAAAGGGTACAATAAGTATTGTAGTGAATTAGAAAAAATTTGAAAATCTGCTTGGCTTTCTAAATGTAAGAAAATTTGTAAGACTTTTAACTGTAAGAAAAATGTATCTTGATTTTAAAAATCATCGGTATCTTAAAACAGGGGAAATAAGTAAGATAGACAAATATAATTCGTTGATAATTTACTCAGTATCTGTCCCTTTAGGGGGACATCTTCCTGTTATCTTACTGTTTACTCTGTGGCTTCTGTGGCTTCCATGCCACTATGTTTAGACTTGAGTTTTGTTGGGACATGTGCTGTTACTACCCCCATGTGGCCTCTAATTAACATGCAGTTGTGACTACCTTCAAATAGAGATTTTATATTTGGACAGCTTTAACCTAAAGGAAGATTAAGTTATAGTTTTCCACTTTATCTGACTTATCAAGAAAATCTTAGCATTGGTTGTTTGACAAGAAACTCCATTCTGCCTGAAACCCATTATAGTGAGGCCTATACTGGAAATTAATTTTCTTGTCTTTTCCCTTTTGAGCCCATGATAATTCATTTGTTTTCTGAACTCTTATATATCTTTGTGACCCATATTCTGTGCTGAATTTGGCATCCATTCTATACCTACTCATTTATACGATTTTCGTATCTACTCTTTGAGACAAATAAGAATCCAATTATAGAATTATGTGCTTAGAGAATAAAAACAATGGCTCCATCCATATTTTTCCAAACAATGACATCATGTGTCCTGCTCCTTGTAATATTTTTATGTATTTTATGTAATATGGCATTTTATTATTAAAAAACTAATTGATTGTATAAATCTTTTTAGGAACCACTGTGCTCAATGCTAATCTAAGGTAAAAATTTAAACATATATCAAATAGAGCAATTGGTTGCACCCATTATGTTTGGTCACTGTAGTACCTGCATGTCTTAGAGGCAATTCTCTGTAGTGGAAGAGAGGGTTTGTAGCTGTATGGTATTCATGATGGCCGTTTTCCTTCAGTAGCATGCAAAGTATCTTCCATCACCGTGAACACTAATCTGTAGGGCTGAATCTTCTCATCCAACAGCAGTTTGATTTCTCCACGTGTGATACCATAAGTAGTGTCTTCAACAAGAGAGCTTTACTGTCAGGTTTGTGGTGGTGGGGGGGGGGTTAACTAAAGGCTCTGGCACTATGCCTGTGATGTTTGGGATTCCCTTGGCTGGTGGCTCAAGAAGCTGTAGCTCATTTCTGACAATGGAGGTTTTTCTTGATGCATATGATATCTGGTCTGGGCGTTGTCTTCCTCACTATTATATTTAAGGGCTACTCCATGACCTGGAACCCACTCCTGACAAAGCAACTAAGAACTTTGAGTTTAGACAGGTTATGAGCCTAGGAAAAGGCCTACTACTATTAATCTGATTTAAAGAACACATAAAAGTAGAGAAGCTTCTTCTTGTAATATGTGGTGATGATAACAGAGACTCACAACTGGACAATGTACAAATAGTGAAATACTCTGAAACAGAAGTACCTAAATAGAATGTCTTTATTCAACTCCTTCTCTAGAGGCTCAGAGAATCTATGCAGAAGAGGAAGCAAGAAGATTGTAAGAGCCAAAGGCGATGGATGACTCCAAGGAGACAATGTTTTCTCGACCTAACAGCACTGATACAACTATCACAGTCAGAGACTGTGACAGCACTTACAAGACCTGCTCAGGCTCAAACCAGACAAAATCCCAGCATAGAGAGGAGAAAAGGGACATAAAGTCCGACTCAATATCCAAGATGCTATTTGCAATTGATATTTGTTTGTAAAGAGAAAATGAGCCCTCTGCAATGGAGTGTCACCGGTTATATCAATCAATACGCTCCAAAGCAAACTCTACGCCCATGAGTAAGCACATGGACAACATAAAATGCTGGGTTTTGAAAGCTTTTTTGTTTTACTGGTTTTGTTTGTTTGCTTGCTTGCTGTGATTTTCATTTTGGAAGTTTTTCAAGAGGGAGAGAGAAAGAACATGAATTGGGTGAATAGGAAGGTGGAAAGGCGCTGGAAGGCGATAAGGAGGGAAAAGGACCTTATGAAATGTATTGTATGGGGGCCTGGAGAGATGGCTCAGAGATCCTGAGTTCAATTCCCAGCAACCACATGGTGGCTCACAACCATCTACAGTGTGATCTGACGCCCTCTTCTGGAGTGCAGGTGTACATGGAGGCAGAACATTCTATACATACAATATAAATAAATAAAGAAATGTTTTTAAATGAATGAAAAATCTTAATAAAAAATAGGGGCCTGCTCCAAGAAACTGAAGTGTAGGTAATGGTTCTGAGATATCCCCTCCAATCTGCATACCCAGGAGATGGCTGAGCGGACCCCTAGTTCATGCAGGGCATCACCTTGGTGGTGGAGAAGCTTTTACAACAGATGCAAGACAAGTTTCGGGTCATGCCAGACCAGATCCTTGGAAGGAGTGATGACTTGAGCAGTCGCATTGATGATCTGGAGAAACATATCTCTAACCTCATGACCCAGGCTGGAGTGGAAGAACTGAAAGGTGAAAACAAGGTAGCTGCTGTGCAGAAGAATTGAGGGCGAGGGAGACAACCAACTGCTGATAACTCACACTGAGTCCAGAATGACATTTTCCCAAGTCAAGAGAAAACCAAGTTGCTTTCTGTAACTACCATGTGTCAACAAGTTTATAAAAGTGCCTTCTTACCACAGGCTGCATAGTCTTTAGAGTACCCGCGCTCCCCTACTTTCTCAACCTTGCTATCGTCACATCTTGGTCAGTTCTCTTAATTACTAAAATTTTTGAAGTTTCTGCATAAACTTGGAAAACACTTTAATAATTTTTCTGAAGTCCTTTCCCCACTGTTCTTTCGTGGTGGTTGCTGTTAGAAAAAGTGTGAGCAATACATTTCCAAGTGGCCGAGAGCATTAAATAATTCTTTCTGCCAAAGTGTCTATCAGAATTTGCATGTGACTCTAGTAGCTCTGGTAGGGCCTGCAGTGCTCTGATGGGATGTCAGAAGCCAGTGACTCTGTCCTCCCTTGGAGCTACTGACTGAAAGGGAAGAGACCAAGAGACCCAAGCGAGTCCACTGGTAGTCACATGGCTGAGTAGTGCCTATTGACTGGTGGGAAGCTTTGGGTTTTAAGAAACACTGTTTTACTTGAACTGTTTCTTGTCTAAATTCTTGCATAGTGAGTTCTATTATTGATTAATTAGGATAGATAATAAACTTTACATTTGGAATTCTGGTGTCTGGAGGCTTAGCCTCGAGGCCACTTTTGATAACCTGGAAGGCAATCTATACTAATGTCCCCACCAAGTGATTTCATACAATAAAAGAGACTAAATATTAAAATAGGAATATTTTGTGTAGGCACATGTGCATATTCATGCTGATGCATGTGTGTATGCATGCATGGGGAAGCTAGAAGACAGGTGTGGCCTACCTTGTTTTGTGAAACAGTCTTTCTGGCCTGAAACACTCCAAAGCAGGCAAGGCTGAGTAATTAGTGAGCTCGAAGAATCTTTCTGTCCTTCCTTAACCAGCTCTAGGATTCCAGATGTATGCATCCACACTCAGCGTTTCTATGTGGATGTTGGGAATCAGACTTATGTCCCAATGCTTGCACTACAAGCACTTTGGTGACTGGCCTGTCTCTCCAGCCCTCAAATAGGACTCTCTACGATGTGGATGTCAACAGATGCATCTGAAGTTGCCTCCTGCATTACTCTCAGTATACTGTTAGCAAACAGAGATTAGGAAATTCAGTGAATTGTTATGCCATCTTATGTGAGTGTGGCTATACCTGTTCGCATTCTCAGTTTGCGTTAAGTGTACAGCTTGGGTGTAAAATACTCGTTAGCTGGATGATGAATCCTTTCTCAATAATAAAAAGCTATAACCCACAGCCTGTAGAAGGAGGAATCCATGGTCATGACTGGATTCTTTAAAACATAATCATAATACACATTAAGTTCACTGCAGATACAAATTTCCCCTAACGTGCTATTATATAAAGCTTTCCTGTCTGTTCCCCACATTACCTGAAGGTGGCATCCTTTCCATAAACTAATGTTTCAGGTCTTGAAAGAAAGGCTTTTCCACCTTACATGCATACATAATGATACAAATATCAAACAACTAGAGCTGAATACAGCATCTATTGGAGTCCATTAAGCTAGAAAATTTAGATACTTTATGTGCATCTCAAAGAAAACAATGAAAAAGAAAATATGAGAAGATTTCTTCATATAGCTACATTAATGAGAATCAGACCAGATAAATACAGATTGTGTCTCTAAAATAATTTTTATGCTTTATCAGAGGATAAGCTAAAATGCTTCTAAAGTTTTGTGTGAGGACAGTAATTATGGATGAGAAGGAGCTGCCACAGTATAATAAATGTAGCTTCAAAAGTAGAGACATGGCACTCTGCTTTGTGTATATGCCTTATGACCTGGGTTTGCTCTCCAGAGCCCACATAAGGGTAGAATGAAAGAACAAACTTCACAACATTGTTCTATGTCATTCACACCTGCACCGTGGATGGAGCTTGCACCTGCATGCACACACAATAATATAACTGAAACAGAGAGAGGGAGAGAGAGAAGAGAAGAGGAGACAAAAGTAGTGGAGAGAAGAGAAGAGAAGGAAAGAGGAGAGGAGAGGAAAAAGGAGGGTCAGAGAGATGGTTCATCAAGTTGAATAACTTGCTGCCCAGCATGATGACCATTAACATTTACACCCTCTCTGTGGCATGGGTGCTCACAGGCACACCTCATACACACATAAAAATTCAATAATAAGAAAAGCTGATTTTTAACATATTACATACAAATGTCTTTAAAGCGAAATTTTTCTAGCATTAGTGTTGCACACCTTGTTTAAAGGGACATTTTACAAATGTTCCATATCTTCCACAAGAGTTATGGACAAAGAGGAACTTCTAGTGTTTAGGGATTGTTTTAGAAATGTCAGCAACTTACTTGTTGCTATATCTTCTCAAATTATGAATTTTAAAACCAGTGAAAAAATAATAGTAAACTCCAATTTTCTCTTTCCTTGGATATTACATGCCCACATAGGAGCAAAATATCAGAGTGACAATTTAGGATGGGATTAAACATTATAACATTATGTGACACAGAGATACCATTAAAAAGCTACCAAAGGTGTCATTATATATATCAAGAATGTAAAACACATTCATTTGATAATAAAAACACAAGATTGGATGAGAATTTTCTGTGCTGAGCCTTATGTACGTCAGTCATAAATAATGCTATAATTCTTCAAAGGATTTTTATATACACTACCAGTATACAGCACTCAGAGCCCTGAAAACTGGATTTCAGAAGCCCTTTCTTGTTTTGAATGAACAGGAAGACTTAAGGTAAATGAAGATCCAGCTCTGTAATTTCAAGATAAAAGCTCTCCTTTAGTTCCATTCCATTCCTTTTATTTGTATGCATCCAAAGGACAGATGGCAAACTGTAGCCTCAGCAAAATCTGACCTAGCACAGGTTCATGTAAATAAAATTCTCTTGGGGCCACAGCCATTCAGTTAAGTAGTCTCTGATTGGTGTTATATGACTTAAACCCCATGGCATATATGTTGTGGTAGAGATAATCTCTCCACAAATCTAGAAATGTTTGCCTTTGCAGGAAAAGCCTGCTAACTCTACTGTAGTTCCTTTATTGCATGAAAATAAATGACTGATGGGAATGAGATTCTCTTCCTCAAACAAAGTGTCTGGTACATAATCTGCTGAGAAGCTTGTTAAGGAATGCCACGCTGGGTACATTCCAATGTACCATCTTTCCATGCACAGGTGAGTATAATGTTTACATACTCCCCTGGCCTTACCGTTTAGGGGTACCTAGATTATGAAACTTGACCAATACAATTGGTAGAGTCAATGCCAAAGAATCCACTGATGTCATAGCAGAGGGATGCTATTTAAAGGTTTATCCTGTGCAGTGCAGACAAAAAGACAGAAGTCAATGCTTACTAGGCAATCAACACAGCCACATAACAATAATCCAAGGCTGCTCTGGTTGTCATGAGAATCAGGACAGTTGCTCTGGCTCACTAATTTGTTTACTGTCATGGAAAAAAATTGAGACTGTTTTTGATGTTGTCTGTAACTCACTATGTAGTTCAGGTTGGCCTCAAACTTTGGACTATTCTGTTTCACACTCTGGAATGCTTGAATTACAGGCATGTACCATCATGCTCTACTGTGGAAAACCATGGATCAGAAACACCAGTGATATCATCTTGTGTCCTCATTTAAAAAAAAAGAATGATTAGGGGTATCTCATAAGTAAATTTTCCAATGGGTAAATCCTGTTGAAATGACAATCTGTCAGGAATTTACTTAAATGACTATGAAAACTACTTTAGCAAAGGTGACTAAATCCATGTTCACAATCTCCTCTTACTGAACATTATAGAGAGTGAACTTTTGTACCTAACTGAAGAATTTTAACAGCAAGATACATTAAAAATAAAAGACAGTGAAAAGATAAACATAGTGATCAAAGCCCTTATGTATATGAAAAAACCTAAGCAACTGCTGAAATACACAAAAGGAATATATCCTCGAGGACCTGAGTTGGATCCTTGGGACCCACACAGAAGAGAACTATATCCCACATGGTATCCATGCATGTACCATGGCATGCACTCCCACATTTTTACACTCTTGTGCACACAGAGTTACACATACAATAATTCAATGTAATAATTAAAACATTAAAAATATCAAACTCTTCTAAGCAAGATTATGCAGTACTAGTATACTAGTACCCAGATATATCAAAGTACTACCATTGCAAATAAAAGTAACATACATTTATGCTCCATTGTTTGCCCATAAGGCTTCCAGGACAATTCAATGAGAAAACAAATTTGTTATCAACAAATAGTGCTAGGAGAAGTAGATATCCACATTCAAAATTATAGATTTGGAAAATTACTATATAATATAATATAATATAATATAAAACAGTTAAGTCAAAGTGAATCAAATATCTACTAAATCGAACCCATTAAACCTCTCAAAAGAATACACACTTCATTCTTCATAACTTTGCATTTTTGAAAGACACTAAAAGTATAATAAACAAAGAAAATTGAGCCAATAAATGAGAACTCACCAAAGTTAAACATGGTTCTGTTTCAGAGAAGACTATTAAAGATGAAAGGAAACCCACTGATGAGAGAAGGTGTTTTCAAATCAGACAGATAAGAAGAGTCTACTACTACAAATAAAGCTGCTACGAACACAGTTGATGGAGAGTCCTTGCTGTATAGTGGTGCATTTTTTGGGTATATTCCCAGGAGTGGTATGGTTGGGTCTTGAGGCAGAGGTATTTCCGGTTTTCTGGGAACCCACCAGATTGATTTATAAAGTGGTTGTACAAGTTGGGGGTGCTCCCACCCCCAAAAGAGGAATGTTCCCCTTTCTCCACATCCTTGCCAGTATATGCTATTACTTGAATTCTTTTTTTAAACACATTTTTATTGAAAAATAAAATAATTCATATTACATCTCATTTGCTATCCCATCCCCTGCATCCTCCCATTCCTCCCTCCCTCCTTCCCTCCATCCCTCCCTCCCTCCCTTCGTCCCGCTTTTACCCCATTCTCCTTCCCTGTGACTGTGATTGAGGGGGACCTCCTCCCCCTGAATATGATGCTTAAAGTATCAAGTCTTTTCTTGGTAGTCTGCTATCCTTCCTCCAAGTGCCATTGTGCCTCCCCAGCAAGGGGACATGGCCAAATATGGGGCACCAGAGATTGTGTGAAAATCAGTCCCCAGTCTCCACTTAACTGTGGAGAATGTTCTGTCCCTTGGCTAGATCTGGGTAGGGGTTTAATGATGACTGCATGTATTGTCCTTGGTTGGTGCCTTAGATCAAGCAGAAACCCTGGGCCCAGATCCACCCATCATAGTGTTCTTCTTGTAGGTTTCTAGGACCCTCTGGATCCACCTATTTCCCTATCTCCTATATTTTTCTCACCTAGAGTCTCAATAGGATGTCCTCCCCTCTGTCCCAACAACCATCAAAGAAAATGCTAAATCAGAAAACTTATTACTTGAATTCTTGATCTTAGCCATTCTGACTGGTGTAAGGTGGAATGTTAGAGTTGTTCTGATTTGAATTTCTTTGATTACTATTGAGCATTTGTTTAAGTGTTTCTCAGCTGTTCAATATTCCTCTTTTGAGAATTCTCTGTTTAGTTCTGTATCCCATTTTTAAATTGGATTATTTGGTTTGTGTTTAATTTCTTGAGCTCTTTATATATTTCGGATATTAGCCCTCTGTCAGGTGCAGGGAGCCTGACATAGAGGTCCTCTGAAAGACTCCACCCAACGACAGATGAAAGCAGATGCTGAGACTCACAGCCAAACTTCGGGGTGGAGTGCAGGGAGTCCTATGGAAGAATTGAGGGATAGAATGACCTGGAGGAGACAGAAGTTCCACAAGGAGACCCATGGAGCCAACAAATCCATGGGGGGGGGCAGTTTGCTGCCTAGACTGATGCACCAATCAAACCATGCATGGAGAGGACCTAGATCCCCTGCTCAGATGTAGCTAATAGGCAGCACAGTCTCCTTGTGCATCCCATAACATAGGGAGTAGGGTCTCCCTATGACATGGACTCTGGTGCCCACTTGTTAATCACTTCCCCCTGGCAGGGCGGCCCAGTCCAGATGAGACTTGATAGGCTGAAGTCAGATTATATGGGAGGAGGTCTCCCCATTTGTGAGGAATAGGAGTGGGGGCAGTGGGATGAAGAAGTGAGGGGAGACTTGGAGGAGACAAGGGAAGGGAGCTATAATTAGGATGTAAAGAGAACAAATTAAAAATTAATTAATAAAAAAGAAATAGAATGGCAAAAGAAAAGATTCTATTATCTGGAGCATAGAAAGATCAGACACATTCTGAATTAAAAGGCAAATGACCCAATTTGAAATAGCTATAGGATTAAATAGACATCTTTTGAATGCAGAGATGGATGGCCACCATTCACATAAAAAGATTCTTACTTAATCACAGTGAGGTAAATGTAATAGTCATGTATGAGCAATTTTCAGTTTGAAATCAAAACCACAGTGGAATACCTTTTTTCATTTACTGAGAATGCATCTTGAAGACAGTAGTGAACACAGGCAAGAATTAGAGGAACTAAAATCTCTTTGCTATAAAGGATGCAAAAGTTTTGGACGTTTTGCAAAAAAATGTTTTTCAGTTCTTCAAAATTGTTTTCATTTATGTGTGTATTTTGTGACTTCATGTGTGTGCATGTGTATATGTATGTGCATGTAGAGGCCAGAAATCAACCTTACATGTTGTCCCTCAGGTGCTAGGCACCAAGGTTTAGGAAAGGGGACCCACACATGCCTGGATGTCTGTGGGGTTCTCTTGGGTCTTCTCAGCTCTCAGATCACAGGCACAGTAGCATTTTACATGTTTCTGGGTATCAACTAGGATCCTAATATTTGCAAGATAAACACTTTACTGATTGATCTATCTTCCCAGGCCCCAGTTTCTTAAAAAATTTAAAATGAGTTATCGTGTGATCTACCAAGTTCTTTCCTAGGAATATACCCAAGAGAATTGAGAATATATACTCACACACAAACTTGTACATGAATGGTCATTTGTCATTATTCAAAATAACCAAAAGGTGGAAACTATTCTAATTCCTATGCATATCAATGGAAGAATAAATAGAATATGTTTATTCATACAATGGAATATTACTTAGCCATGAGAACAAATAAAGTCTTGATATATTCTATAAGAATAAACCTTGAAAACATGTCATGTGAAAGAGGCTACCCCCCCCAAAAAAAGATGTATTGTATGAAAGCATTACTCAAATGTCCAAAACTAATAAAAATGTAGGAACAGAAACATGGCTAAGGAGAAAGAATGATTAGAGAGTGACAGCTAGTGGATATGGGCTTCTTCGTGAGGTTATGAACTTCTCTGAGAATAGCTAGTGGTCCTTGATGTAAATGTACTTAAGAACCATTACATTCTACATGGAAAATGGTGCACATTGTATATTAATTTTTAAAAGAAAAAGCTGTAAGTAGATGGAGAATATGCACACAGTGTGCATGTTTGATTATTCTGGGACTTGGTACAGAGACATAAGGCAAATCCCAGATAGGAGAGATCATGGTCAACTAATTAAAGGAAATCAAAATATGGAATACTCTCCATGTTTGACGGTATAAGAGGAATCAGTAGAGAGATAGCAGCTAAAAAGTTGTATGAAGACAAAGAACATGTAGAGTTGGGTATCTAACTGCAACAGAGACCGTTGGGGAAATTTTATCTCTTTTGTATATATCATAAGTAGCCTCTGAGCTCAAACACAGAGAAAAACCAAATGAGCCAATTAATCTTTCTCTATGTAATACTTATGATGTGTGTGCAAGACTTATGTTCTTTATAGAAAATGCACACAGGCTTAACAGTTGCTACTTTGTAATAGATATAAAATCAATTGCATCCAACCAAGTGAAAATGAGGAAAATAGATGAAACCATGTTTATTAATCTTCCAATTTGAAAGAGAAAGAAGGGCCCTTATAAATATTGTATGTTGATGCTTTATGATAAAGGTAACATACTGTTGTATTTTTAGGAACTTTTTTTCACCCCTACTTGCTGTAATGTAAATCATTTATAGTCTGCTTCCATTATAGTCTTTTTATTATCCTGGAAATAAAGCATTTTATTGAATTGTTTTAAAGCTGCACAGGGGTGAGATGAGACACTTTATTACAGAAAACTAAGCCCAACGCTGCGAACAGGCAGACTAGAAGGACGCAGCAGTGTAGTTAGAATGATGCATTCTGACTTTCCTGTACAATTTCAAGTCTTTCTACATTAGCAATTTGACATGGATCAGCACTAAGATATGTTTGTGTGGCATGAATTCTGTGACTGTAACAAGGGCAGTGCATTACAGATTGTTCAAAAGATTCAATAAATGGTAAACAAACAAAAAATGTTTCCCCCTCACTCTCTTTTAAGGCTTCAGAAAAATACAGAAATATATGAAAATAAGATGCCTTGTCCTTAAGCTACCATAAATAAGCATTAAGGACAGTAAGGGGTTGAACTAACACCAATTGTTGTGTGTAAAGAACTGGTTTCCTTTTCTCATATTAATATAGTCTATTTTAAAAATCTCTGTGACAAAGAGGGAAAGCTAGAGGGGGAAGGAGGCAGAGAGAGAGAGAGAGAGAGAGAGAGAGAGAGAGAGAGAGAGAGAGAGAGGAAAGAAGAAGGAGGAGGAGGAGGAAAGGGGAAGAGGAGAAAAGAATGTTTGTGCTTACTGGAGATCAATTTAAATGCTATACAATCTTGTTCCATCACCTCAGAACTGTGTGGCAGTGCAAAACAGTCTATATGTGGGTGTGCTGCTAAGGCCCTGTCACAAAATAAACCCAAGTAGTTTTGAAGCCATAAAATTTAAAACCTCAAGGAGCTGTGAAAAAAATTGTAAAAGGATTGATTTTTTTCTGATTAAGTAATTAGGTGGCTGAAGAAGATTTCTCTAGAAAGCACTGCACCATTTAGTACCCTTTTCACTGATAAAAGTGATTTGAAATGGAGGCTCATTTCCAGAAATTACAAGATTAAAAAATTAAAAGTATCTGTATATCACTGTTGTCCTGTCTCCTTAAATTTAGTCCTTTACAATTGTATTTTTAAACAGTGTGCCTGATTCAGTGGCATCTCACCTGTTCACATTTGTGCTTCAGAATTGTGGGATATGGCTTTTCAACTACTTTCATTTGTTCTTTAACGGCTTTATACATGTATATAATTTAGTTTAACCACATTCTCCCTCATTACTTTCTTTATTATTGTTCACTTCAGAACTTTTCCTAACACACCCTCCTCTATTTTCATGTCGGGTTTTTGTGACCCACTGAGTTCAGTTAGGAATGCTTACATTAGCATACTTAGGGGATATTTACCAGAACGTGAACAATTAATTGGTGACTACACCACAGGAAAAATGTGGGAACCAGGCCCGACTGGGCTGCCTGCATGTCCTGTTTTTAACAGCTTCCATGTCTGTGCCTATGTTGGTTAACTAGTCATGGTTACCTCTCTGATAATGCACCCCACCCTTCCTTGGGACTTTCTCTCATGTGAGCAATCACCTCTTGAGGAATTTCACCTGCAAGTGGCATTCCTGCTTTGCTGCCTATGAAAAGGCTTTTTGGAAACTGAATAAAAGCCACTGCTGCAGCTGTTGTCTTAGGACAAAGGACCCGCTGTTTTAGTGTGTGTGTGTGTGTGTTTGCACGCGCGCGCGCGTGTGTGTTAAATCCGCAGTCCCTCGCCCTTGACTCGGTACCTGTGCCACAGAAAAATATGCCTCTTCCTGTGCAGTCAGTCAACTGCTAGTAGAACCTTGGGTAGGGGAAGGGCCTCATGAGCCCCTCCCCCACTGACATTACATTAGAATGCTGACAGGCCCCCATCTTCCACAGGTGTTGTGCAAGCAGCCGCAGCTACTGTGAATTAACAGGAACAATGGCAACATCAGGCTCAGAAAAAGAGTGTTACACAGCACTCCTCCCCATCCTCCAACTTTTACATCTTTTTCATCACTGAGTATTGAAAGGTATATTGTATAGGTCCCATTTAGGGCTGAATAGTCAACAATATTTGTGTAATTTATCTAAGGCCTTGACTGCAGCTAGGAACTGGAGGCCAATTGTCATTGGTGTCCCAATCAACAGTGTTGCATGGAGTGCCCGGTGATCACTTAGGCAGAGTGTGAGCCTGTTGCTGGTGGACTGGAAATAGGGCCCTGGTGTATGGCTTAGTCCCACACAGTTAAATGAGCACAAGCTCCAGGAGAGCATACAGAGCCTAGGCAGCAAATGTTATGATCTAAGCTATGAATGCCATAAAGCCAAGCGATGCGACAGAGATCACATGGGATGTCTATTGGTGAAGGGGTAAACAGAGGCTGCCTCTGGCCCAGGGAGGAGCAAAGAAGAGAGATGGGGAGAGGAGGGACTGGTCTTACATAGGGGAATCAGCCCATGTACAGCAGGAGGCTGTGCAACCCCTGGCAACAGTGGGAATGGGTTGCATCTTGGTAGCTAGTGATCACATAGCCTGCTGCTGCTGGGGCCCTAGGGCAGGAGGTGGAGATGCCTGGTTGTAACATCCTTCCACTTTGGTTATTATAAAAGAGGAGGAACTGGAAAAAGGTGACGGTGAGGCAGAATGAAAGCATCATGCTATTTAGACTACTTACTGCTGTCTGGGGGTGTCATCATCTTTGTGTCATTGATGATCCTCACCATCAGGTCATATGCGGTAGTCATGAGCCTCAGGCTCTGTGGCTACTGCTTGGTAGTCCTGGACCAGTAGCCGAATAATTGCTTGATTAGAAGTTTCCTGAATTTGTCATTGGAGAAATGCAGACAAGAAATTGATAAAGCAGGGTGTGACTAGTAAAATCATAAAAAATGAGAAGAAGAAAGGTCAGGAAGGGCAATATCCAATTACATGTGGAGTTTTCAATGGCCCAGGGGTTAGAGGCATTGAATGGTCCCTCATATTTTTGGAGGTCTGTTTGATGATGCCTGGTTGCTAACAAAATATCCCACATAACAAAGGCAACATGATCAACCTATAGCCAATATTATGCTAAACTTGGAAGAAAAAGAAAGTGTTTTCCTAAAATCAGGAATAATGATAAGGGTACCTGTCTGAGGGTTTTATTGCTGGGAAGACACATCACAGCCACAGCAGCTCTCAGAAAGCCCTCAATTGGAACTTGCTTAGGTTCAGAGGTTTAGTCCATTATCATCATGGGAGCATGGTGGCACACAGGAAGACATGGTGCTGGAGAGATAACAGAGTCACTTCTCTAAGTCTAATAGCTGCTTTCTTCCTCCTGCTGGGTTGTCTCCTTTAGCCTCAATACAAGGCTCTGTGCCTAGTCTTATTACGTGTCCGGTTGATATCACTGGAAGGCCTGCTCTTTTCTGAAGGGAGAAGGAGGGGCAGTGGATCTGGGGGAGAGGGGAAGTGGGACAGTATGGGGAGGAAATAGGAGGAGTACCCATTCACAACATTATTGTTCTACAGAGTGCTCAAGCTTTTAGCTAAAACCATAAGAGATCAACATAAAAATAATACAAATATGTTAAATAGAATAACGTTAAGCCTGAGGCTGCATGCACGGGGCCTGAACAGGTCTACATCAGGTCCTCTGCGTAGTTTTGGAATTCCTGAGTGTGGAAATGAAGGAGTCTCTGATTCTTGTGCCTTCTCTTGAGCCCTATGCCATCTGTTGGCTTGTCTTGTCCAACTTTGATATCATAGTTTTTATTTTATATTATTATATTTTATGTTGATATATTTTATTACCTCTTAGAAGCCAGTCTTTTTCTACTGAGAGGCAGAGAGGGACTGAATCTGGATGGGTGGTGAGGCGAGAAGGATCTGGGAGGAACAGAGGGAGGAGAAAACATAATCTGGGATAAATTTTATGTAGTGATAAAATATTTTATGTGATAAAATCATCTTGTTGGAGGTTGGTCTGGTGCTATGTATTCTAATGATAATTACTGTTGCCCAAGATCTGGTTACACCCACGAGGAGCACATTCTCACATACACCATGTGATGCTGTGTCACATCGCTCACTCCAGCCCAGAAGTTAACTTTGGGTGTGTAGCTGAGAGATAGATAACTAGGTTGGAAGTTGGGTGTCTACCTACCTCTAGTGTTTTAAGCTTGTAAAAGAAATCATAGTCTCTCTGTGTGTCAACTAATTTGGGGAGCTAGAGGGGTTAAGGAAAACTGTTGCTTTATTAGCTTAGGCTACAGAATCTAATTCAATAAAAGAAAAAATAGTGACACTATCATCTTCTTTAACAATTATTTGTTTCTTTCTACTGTAATTACATTCCTCAGGACAAATATTATGCTTCTCTGATGACTTCATAAGTAAAAATAAGCATGATTCCCACATATTGCTAAAAAGAAGACCAATTATTAGACACTGATTCATCAATGTATTTAGTGATTTACTTAAAGTGCTCCTTGTAATTGCTTATTTGCCAAGCATGACATTCCTTGCTACCCGGAAGAAAATAACCCAGAGAAATAGCTAGAACACCAGATAGTTGCCCTTTACAATCTGCTGACTGCCTCATGCCTTCAGCAAAATCTCCCTTGTTTGCCTACCTGCCCTTGTGGTTTTAGAGTATCAAATGAGAATGCAAACTAGAGCCAGGACTGAGGCCTTTCAGGAGCTCTCTTGGCTTCAGTCCAGTGGTGACATCTCCTCTCTTCTGCTTTCACTGGTGTTGGAGTACTTAGTCCATGAAACCTCCTGAATCTTTTCTGCAAGCCCAAGCAAGATCTCCTTCAGCAGGACTGTGGTTGATGAAGAATCACTGCTGCTCCCAGGCCTCTCAGCTCTCTGAAGGTCTCTGCATCATAGAAGTCTGCATCCCTGAATGAATTCTGGGGTTTCATACCAGTGGCTAAGGAGACTATGAGACCCAAGAGTACAACATGACAAGACTAGCCTGAACATCCAGACCAGGTAAGGACCAATGGGGAGACAGGCAGGGAGAACCAGATGGCTTGATCATCCAATAGGATATTGCATTCAAAGCCTCAATATGGTACCAACTGGTCTCCAAGCAAAAGCCTCAAAGTCATATCAAGGCACTGGTATTAGTCTCCAGAGAAATTGAGACATGGAATTTAAAATTAAGCCAGACAGTGGTAGCACACACCTTTAATCCTAGCACTTGGCAAGCAGAGGGAGGGGGAGCTCTGTGAGGCCAGCCTGGGCTACAGAGTGAAATTCTGCCTTGAACACCCAAATAAATAAATCGATAAATGAAGAATGCATAACTTCAGAATGGATAGTGAATGAGTTATGTGAATAATTTCACCTTGCTATGGCTATTGGATCTGCTTGGGGCCCAACCTGAGGTTCAGCTGATGTCACTTCAACTGAATGGGCAGTCAGCTCCCATAAGAGGAGATGACCAAGACTATGGCTGTACACGTGGCCCTAAGACTTAAATTACTGTGAGGCAACCAGCCAGGCAGCCATTCCTGCTTGAGGGAGAAGATGGTCTTCTCTAGCCTTGCCTACACACCACACAGGGCTAGGCACATATAGCCCCACCCCCCAAGTCCTGGTTAGGAAACTCTTCTGGTCATGGGATCTATACAGTTCCAATGTGAGACCCACACAAGCCTGCAAAGACTGTTAAGTCCACAGACACTGAGGAAGCACCACCATTGAATTCCACAGAGTATATAATTTTGACCATGATACTGTCTGCCCCCTGCTGGCTCCAATTGCTAGCACCTCAGATTGCTGAGGCAGTGGCAAGACCACCTGATTCCATCCCACACTGGCACATGTTCACTGCAATGCACACCTGCTGGTCTTGTCAGTCAGCTCTGTCAGACTCCACAGCCATGTCGGGGTGCTCACCACACTCCAGTCGGCTGCATTGCAGAGATGAACAGTTTCCAATATGTCCACTCCGGGAAAATCCAGCCCCACTCCTCATTCCACAAGATGAAAGGTATGTTATCCAGCCACACACTTGCCTGAAGAGGAGGGAAAGCTCCTCCATGACTTCAGATAAATTATAAAAAGTTACTTTCTCCTCATGGCCAGATTAAAAGGACAATTCACTCCCCAATTCAGATATGGAACTTTTTTACTCATGGGAGATGAAGCCTACAATTGGGGACTAGCCCCTTACATCAATAGACTCAAAACAACCATATGCAAAGAAAGGGACATTTTTGCCTCAGGGGGCAAAGAAATTTAAAAGCAGAGACCAAATCTTCCAGCTCCTATAAATGGTCTGGTCCCCGGATGTAGCAGTGGTACACTGCTAGGCTCACACAGAGTCAGGGTCGAGTGAGTCAGGGAAACCAACCGGCAAGCCTTTAGCCAAACAAGCTGCGCTCTGGGAAGACACGGTCTCCAGTCCCCTCTCATTATCCCCTAACAGGTATGTTTTAACAATAGATGAACAGACAGATATACATAAACAGACAGACAGACATGGAATGTATACATTCTGAAGACTGTCAGATTACTACAGATAGGAAAATAATTCCAGAGGTAACAGGTCCCAGTCTAATCCTTAAACCTCTTGAAGTAACCTGTCTGGATTCAAAGCAAACAAACAAATAAACAAACCTGTTCTACAAGAATTATTGCAAGGATATACGGTGGTGCCAAGGATGCCAATACTGACCCCACAAGCTAGTACAGCCTTTCATTGTGTTCTTGGAAAAACCTCTGTCAGGGATCCAAGGCCCCCGTGTTGACACAAAACAGAGGTCCTGTCCATTTAAACATGTCTAGAAATACTTTCTGGTTACTGTGTGCAATTCTCAGGCCTGGTAGCTTTTTCTACCTGCACAGAGAATTAACTTGAAACTTTCACACACAGTACCACTCTCAATCTTCAGGCCTGGGAAAACAAATAAGACTTTAGTTCTGCCAAATGTACTATTTAGTGTACACAGCACACTGTAAATGTGGTTACTGTCTTTTTTATATTCCCTGCTCCCAAAGGACTCGGCAACTCTGAGAGTAGGGTCCCAAATACCTCTAGCGGTTCTTGAGCTGACATTGCACACACACACACACACACACAAAAAAAAAAATTGTCCAAGCTGCTTACTGATAAGATGTGATGGAGATTGATTTACATTCAGAATTTTAGACGCACCAAGACAGAAAAGATGCTTTCTTCAAGGCTGTCAAATACATATAGCCAAAACACTAAGAATGTGACATTTATATAACTCCTGATTGCGTCACGGTTCTTCTTGCTGTAGGCAGTTTATTGCATATATGTGTAATAATATAAATGTGTATGTAAAATGTATATAAAATTTTTTGAAATTTCCCAACCTGCATCACTAACTCCCTCAGCTCTCAGATTTGCAGGTGTCAAGACAGGAACACACCACACCCATACCAAAGCTGCCGTGGACCCAATCTAGGAGTGGGCTGTGAGAGCCAACCCAGACTAGCTACTGCCACTGACCATTTTAAAACTACCTAGAAATGGGGACAGTGACTCAGCTCCTACTCTGCCTCCAGATGTCCTTGATCCTGTGGATATGCATTCGCCCTGGTCCCCACTCAGCCTCTCTGACCCTGCCTTGGGGATGGGGAGGCATCCTATGGGAACTGACCCTAGAGAATCCCCTCATGTGGGAAAGCCATGTCTCCAAATGCTGGCTTTAGTAAGTGCCAGTCAGTATCTCCTCCACCTAGGTCAGGACTGCTAGATATGTGTGCATGCAGGGCAGGTTATTTATACTGGAGTAGGAATGGCTTAACCAAAGCCTGACAACAAAGAGGGACATCTTTAATTGGGCCACCTGTTTAAGCCATAGAAAAAGCCCCATGTGTCCTACAAGAATTTTTGCAAAGACATATGATGGTGCCAAGGCTGCCAATACTGACCCAACCAGCTAGGTGATTATAAAAAAGGGCTGTACCAGACTGGCTAAAAGAAAATAATACATACTTAACCTGCCCTAAGGATATTTACACCTGTTACCCAAGAGACAGTCACAGTGGCCTCCAACTCAGGTGTTCCCAGAGAGCAAGGTCCACCATCCTCCTGGGGCCTAGGCCACTCAGTGTGTGTCATTCAGGTGGCAGATGTCACCTCAGGAAAGTATCCTGGGTCCTGTCACCTCAGGAAAGTATCCTGGGTCCCGTTACCTAAGGAAAGTGTCGTGAGTCCTAATAACTGGTCACTCATCTGGAGGAACACACATAACCAAGCTTGCCCAGAACACTGCTTCCCCTCTGGAGGGTGGTCAGGGCTAGTCAGTCCTCACTTTGGAAAGTATTCGGACTCTGTGGAAAAGCACGTGCATATGTGCTTGCCCATCCACTCAATTCTTTTCTTTGGTGAGGTCCACCTGCAATCATGTGTGCCTGAACAGGAAATTGTACTCTCCAGGCCTGAAAGGACCCCAAACATGCACACACGTGTTTTTGTGTAGGCCCAACTGTGGAAGTGTGGACCTGGATGAATGTCTCTGTGCACAAGGACTTCAGCAAGGGTGCTGTGGCAGAGCCCTAGCCCTTCTGCCTACATACAGGCCTTCCTGCCCTCTCTGCTCACTCCCTGCATTGTATCAAAGCTTTTCCACAGCAACCTTGCTGTCCTCCTCTACTCCCTGGTGGAATTCAGGCTCCTGACTTTGGCCTCAAGATCTGTCCTGGGTCCCAACACCTTGTCACTCACTTACAGGGACATACATAGCTCACCACAATCCCAGAGACCCTCTTTCTCCTTGGGGTGGGGGTGCAGGGACCTCTGGGGGAGCTTCCCAGGCATATCTCACTTCTGCAGAGCATTCTACATTAGGATAAAACATGTCTGCTCTCTGTGGACCTGGACCAATGCAGTTCCATCTGGTGAACCCCCTATACCCTTGTCCCTGTCCCCACTGCCGGCCCTCCATAACCCAACCTCTGGCCGTTGACCTCTTCACCCCCACCCCCATAATGAAGAATGCTTGACTTGGAGCTATCAGGTGTGCTTCTATAAACTGAGGACTCACCTAGGACCTGCAGAAAGTGCCTGAAGGCCTCTGCTCCTGTGTTCAATGCCCTCACAGATGCAAGTGTCCGCCTCTGCAGTCTCTGTCTGTCTGTCTCTGTCTCTGTCTGTCTGTCTGTCTGTCTGTCCATCTCTCTCTCTCTCTCTCTCTCTCTCTCTCTCTCTCTCTCTCTCCTCTCCCTCCTCTCTCTCTCTCTCTGTTGTGGTGTGTGTGTTGTGTGTGTGTGGGTGTGTGGTGTGTGTGAGTGTGTGTGTACAAGTTGTACATAATTAGATCAAAATCTGGTGTCCTCAGTATTCTCCTCTACTTACTGAGACAGGATCTGTGACTGAACCTGTTGCTCCTGATTGGGCTAGAATGGCTGGCCAGCACCTCTTTTGATCCTCCTGTGTTTTTCACCAGTGTGAGATAAACATGACCATCCATAAAACCTTTCTTTTAATGTAATGAACTCAGGTTTCCACCCCGCCCCCCATACAGGAAGCACGTTGCACTCTCAGCCACCCTGCACCCCCAGATTCTTCATACCTAATGAGAAAGACTTGCCAACCCTGTGGGCTGACTGCTGCAGCGACATCACCATCTCAGCTTTGCTCAGATTTTCCTGAGATCAGAGCCTTCAGGTGTTTGCAGGAGAAGGAGGGCCTGTCATCCCTTGGAGTCACAGACACCTGGGGTGTACTGATGAGAAGCAGCCAGGCCACACTGCCCGAAGGTCCTGTTTGCCCGTCTTGGACCACAGTCCTTGGTGTATTCAGAGATAGGGCACTGAATCGGCGCCTCTGTGGACCCTGAAGTACAACCTTAATAGTGGCTGAGGCCACTGTGCCCTTGTTTCTCTGCTGAATCCCTGTAATTCCCTTGTGTCCCCCAGCCAGTGCCTCTGGATTCCCAGCACCTGTTTCCTTCCTGTTGCACTGGAGAATGCGGACCTGAATCCTTGACACTAAGTACTTACTGCCTTTCCTTTCGCACACAGTAGGCTCTTACCCGGGTAAGGTACTGCAGGTACTTGTATTCTCAGGAGTAGGACTGCAGGACAGAACCCCTGGGACTTGCTGCCCAGCCAGTGGAGCTGAAATTGGCAAGCACCGGGTTCTGCAAGAGACCTGTCTAAACAAACTAAGGTGAAGAGCAAATGAGGAAGACACCTGACATCAGCTTCTTGTTTTCACGCTCAGGTACACACAGAAATGTACAATACACACGCCAAAGAGAAGTGAAGAAGATTTTAAAATGGAACCAAATTTTTCCCTCTGTGCTGTGAACCGTCTCTCTCTGTAAAAAGCCAACAACATGGTACAATGCAATCCTCTCACTTTAAAACGTATAGGAGTCATCGACACCTCCTCCTTCCTGATTCTGACTCCATGTAGGGCAAGAATTAAGAATTCCAGTCCATTCATGGTTTTCCCAAGAGAAGGCCAAGTCTAAGGTCATTGTGTTTACTACAACCCAGGCCCAGGGCAGTCAGTTCTCAAGGGTCCATGTCAGACATAGTCTCACCTGCATATTCAGCCTCTACATGGCTTTAACTGCCCCTGCCCCTTGTGGGTTATGTCCTGACAACAGCCTCTCTCTCCTGCACCTTCTACCGAATCCATGGGCCTCTGTGTCCCAGCAGCACCATTTCCCCTGCCACAGCAGCCACCTGTTTCCAGAGCTAGAAGCCCAAGGGAGGGGACCTGGCACTCCTTGGAGTCCCTGACACATGCGGTGTACTGATGGGACACAGCCCTCAGTACCTCCCAGAAGGTCCCTGTTCTCCTCCTCCTTTGATCCATTTCCTTGGCTTTTCTTGGGGACCAGGACTGCTTTTTTCCTCTTTTGGTCTGTGATGTCCCCCTTCCCATACATTCCTCTCCCTTGTGTGTGTGTGGTGTGTGTGTGGGGTGTTGTGGGTGTGTGTGTGGTGTGTGTGTCTTGTACGCCAATTTTCGTATCCATGTAGATTGTTATAAAGGAGCTTATTAAATAGCCTGACCTCCCTAACAACCGACGACCCAAACATCGCAGAAAAGGTTAATAAGACACTATAATTAAGCCTTAAGATCGCAAGGCCCTTGGAAGAATGATTTCTCCTGGCGTACGCATCAGGGTTTCAAGCAGACCACAATCGCCCACCAAAGTTCCTTCTGGAACAGGAGCCAGCAGCTTGGAACCTCAAGCAAGACCAGCCTGGAGCAAAAGCCTGGAAGCTTTCCCTGGGAGCAGTTCTCTTTAGGAGCCTCGGAAGTGCAGGATGAACAGCAAAAACCAAACCCCAACAAAAACCGCCTTCCTGTTTGGGCATGTTATTATGTATGTAACACACACACACACACACCACACACACCACACACACACACACACAGACGACAACCCCTCTCAGCTCGTGTTTAAGGATGTGGCTTTCACCAGCTCCCAAGAGTAGTGTCGATTTCAAATGGAAAACATCTTGGCTTTCTCTCAATTCTAAGTGGAACATCCTGGCCCGCCACTCCATCTCCACCTTGGGATCAAACAGGAACAGGTTGTATCTCCCTTCACTCTTCCTCGTCTTATTGATTTATCGAGATAGGGTTTCTGGTGTATCCCTTGGCTGTATTGGACTTGTGCTTTGGAAACCAGTCTAGCCTGAAAACTTAGAGAGCTGGCTGCCTGTGCCTCCCTGAAGCCTTGGGATTATAGGCGTGTGCCACATGCACCCTCCTAAAGAATCCGCATTCCAGGCTCTCCACTTTCATTTCGCGCAATTCTGTAAAGCATTTTATTTCGATACGTAATAGTTTGCTTATCCTTTGTTTTCTTTTCTAGATATAGGATGCTTGTATCACATTGTTGGTTCATCAACCATGTGGCCAATTTTAGCAAAGGTCGCTAGGTGCAATGTGTCTCCTGGCCTCAGTTGATATACTCTTGTATGTCCATCTAATTCCATAGTTGGCCATGTCGTTCTTAGCAAGTCCCTCTTATGTTATTTGTAAATCCAGATGAACTCTCATTAAGTGGTAAAGGGTATTGAACTCAATCATCACTATGAGCAGTATTGGTCTTTAACTGTAGCTTTACATTTTTCCATCATACATTGTGGTGCTCCCTGTGTTTGGCTCATGCAATTCAAGATGTGTTCTCTTGCTCCTGAATATTCCAGTTGAAGAATGAAGAAAATCTCTATCTCTTTCTCTTTTTCTTCTTGACTTGAATTTTATTTGTCTTATATTAAACATCTACATTGTATTTTTAGAGATAGCAAATGATGGCTCCATGTTTATAGTATCATAGATTAATCTGTGTCTGTTTGCAGGAAATTGAGACTATAGGGTATGAGGAGAGTTTTCTTTTGAAAGATTTTTATTTATTTCCTTTTCAGGTTTTGGAATTGTGGTGTTTTCTTGTGTTTTTCTTTGACAGCT